>NC_086454.1:225745260-225900260 GCF_028390025.1 Pseudophryne corroboree | reverse complement strand
CCAATCAGGCCTGGAAATGAAATTGAATATAAATAAATGGTACAGTACTATGAGTAGCTGCTGTGGCTCATTTCTGACTGTATTCAGGCTGTCTCCTAGCAACTAGGATGCTGACTGTTATGAGCAGCAGCACACCTGTTTGGAATGCCTTGTTACCTAACTCCAGTCTGATAATTCATGTGATTGGTCTCTCTCCCTTTCATTAGAAATTCTGGCCAGTTCCTGTTGCCGGTGATATTCCCTAGTTCCTGTTACCTAATGAAGCCTGTCACACTGTCACTGTATGTTGTACAGTTCTCTGTTCCTGTGCCCTGGTCTGTCTGTCCGAGCCCTGCATCCTTGTACCTTGCCTCAAATCCTCAGTGTGCTGTCCATGCCAGTCCTGCACTCAAGCCCTGTTGGATCCTGCCCAGTACCTGCTATCCTTTGTTCATTCCTGCTCCATGTCCTTGTCTTGCCTTGGCCTTCCAGTTATTCTCATGTATGGTCCTGATCCATGTCCAAGCTCCTGTCAAGTCTCTGTAAATAAACCCTGCCAGCCCTGGTTCTGCATGCTTCCAGCTTGTGTGTCCGTGGTTACCACTAGCAAAGTTTATTCACTCCAGCCATACCTGTAGTCAAAAGCATGCAGCATTTCCAGCACACCTGACTATGTACTCAAGCTACATCTAAGCCACTGTATGTTATACAGATTGCAGCCTAGTCACTATTCATCTAGCAAGTTTCTCTGCCACTAGGTTTATGTTTTCAACACTGCTTTCAATCAGAACACACCCAGCACCTGATTGTTCTACCAGATAAACACCGCCTGGCTGTGTTTCCTACAATTTACACCACATTGCTTCAGTTACCATTTGTTCTTTTGTGAATTCTGCACACTTCTAGTTTAGTAGTTTTCAGTCAGTATATCCTGTTAAGTCATCCTGCAATTATCCCCTGCTTTGCTGTGTATCCGGTTTTCATCAAGTCCTGCTGTCTTCAGTTACACCAGCCTAGTCTGCATAACCTAGCTAAAGTCTGTTTGTTGTTAACCCCACTGTTACCAAGTCATCCAGAATCCAGTCTGTCTGCAAGTAACCCTTGTCTTGCCAGCTGCTACAGTCCAGGTCAATTACCTTGTGGCCCACAGCCTACTGTGTGAGCATCTACTACTAGAGATTTAAGCCCAGGAAGCGCCGTAAGTATCAGTGTGTGTGTTGTGCACTAAAAGAACAGCAGAGGGCTGTTATTGACAGGCTCGACAGGTCTCACACACACAGTGCTGTAGTTCCCTAACAGGTACTGCCAGCCAGGCCCCCTGAAGTAGGCATGTTGCTAAAAAAAAGAGAATTCTCATCTTTCAAACGACTGTGCCCCCACATATATTTAAGTCACTATAAGGGCCAGATTGACCAACTGGCAGCTCTAGCAAATGCCAGAAGGCCTGATGGCCCAATGGGCTTGTCCGGCCAGTGCTGCCAAGGGGGGGCCTGGTGGCAGTGGTGTGCAACCATGTGAGAGGCAGCGCCACAATCATTTAAAATGGTTTTATACCAATCAGGAGTGGCTGCAGGGGCAGCATTACAGTGTGGCATAATGTGTAAGGTGCACTACTTTTCAGTGGCATAATGTGTTGTAAAGAGCACTACTAATGCATGGCATAATTTGTATAGGGCATTGCTGTGAGGCATTATGTGTAAGGGGTATTACTGTGTGGCATAATGTGATAAGTAGAGATGAGCGGGTTCGGTTCCTCAGAATCCGAACCCCCCCGAACTTCAGCCTTTTTACACGGGTTCGAGGCAGACTCGGATCTTCCCGCCTTGCTCGGTTAACCCGAGCGCGCCCGAACGTCATCATCCCGCTGTCGGATTCTCACGAGGCTCGTATTCTATCGCGAGACTCGGATTCTATATAAGGAGCCGCGCGTCGCCGCCATTTTCACACGTGCATTGAGATTGATAGGGAGAGGACGTGGCTGGCGTCCTCTCCGTTAGAATAGATAGAGACACTTGAGTTGATTTACTACTAACTTAGTAATTTTGGGGAGCATTAGGAGTACTCAGAGTGCAGAGTTTTGCTGATAGTTACTAGTGACCACCACCAGTTTTATTTATTATTTAATATAATCCGTTCTCTGCCTGAAAAAAAAACGATACACAGTCACATACCATATCTGTGCTCAGCCTCAGTGTGCTGCATGATAATATCATCTATGGAGTGCTCACTGCTCACACAGCTGAATTGTGGGGGAGACTGGGGTGCAGTTATAGCAGGAGTACAGTGCACACTTTTGCTGCCAGTGTGACTGACCAGTGACCACCAGTATATTGTCTGCCTGAAAAAGTTAAACACTCCTGTGGTGTTTTTTTTTTTATTCTATAAACGCATTCTGCTGACAGTGTCCAGCAGGTCCGTCATTCATTATATTATATAAATATTTACCTGCAGTAGTGTTATATTTTTTTTGTTCATCTCTATCATCTTTATCATCTCTATATTAGCAGACGCAGTACGGTAGTCCACGGCTGTGGCTACCTCTGTGTCGTCAGTGCTCGTCCATAATTGTATACCTACCTGTGGTGGGGTTTTTTTTTCTATCTTCTTCATACTAGTAGTTTAGGAGTCTGCTGACAGTGTCCAGCAGGTCCGTCATTATATTATATATACCTGCAGTAGTGATATATATATATTTTTTATATCATTATCATCTCTATACTAGCAGACGCAGTACGGTAGTCCACGGCTGTAGCTACCTCTGTGTCGTCAGTGCTCGTCCATAATTGTATACCTACCTGTGGTGGGGGTTTTTTTTCTATCTTCTTCATACTAGTAGTTTAGGAGTCTGCTGACAGTGTCCAGCAGGTCCATTATTATATTATATATACCTGCAGTAGTGATATATATATATTTTTTATATCATTATCATCTCTATACTAGCAGACGCAGTACGGTAGTCCACGGCTGTAGCTACCTCTGTGTCGTCAGTGCTCGTCCATAATTGTATACCTACTATCTTCTTCATACTAGTAGTTTAGGAGTCTGCTGACAGTGTCCAGCAGGTCCGTCATTATATTATATATACCTGCAGTAGTGATATATATATATTTTTTATATCATTATCATCTCTATACTAGCAGACGCAGTACGGTAGTCCACGGCTGTAGCTACCTCTGTGTCATCAGTGCTCGTCCATAATTGTATACCTACCTGTGGTGGGGTTTTTTTTTCTATCTTCTTCATACTAGTAGTTTAGGAGTCTGCTGACAGTGTCCAGCAGGTCCGTCATTATATTATATATACCTGCAGTAGTGATATATATATATTTTTTATATCATTATCATCTCTATACTAGCAGACGCAGTACGGTAGTCCACGGCTGTAGCTACCTCTGTGTCGTCAGTGCTCGTCCATAATTGTATACCTACCTGTGGTGGGGTTTTTTTTTCTATCTTCTTCATACTAGTAGTTTAGGAGTCTGCTGACAGTGTCCAGCAGGTCCGTCATTATATTATATATACCTGCAGTAGTGATATATATATATTTTTTATATCATTATCATCTCTATACTAGCATACGCAGTACGGTAGTCCATGGCTGTAGCTACCTCTGTGTCGTCAGTGCTCGTCCATAATTGTATACCTACCTGTGGTGGGGGTTTTTTTTCTATCTTCTTCATACTAGTAGTTTAGGAGTCTGCTGACAGTGTCCAGCAGGTCCGTCATTATATTATATATACCTGCAGTAGTGATATATATATATTTTTTATATCATTATCATCTCTATACTAGCAGACGCAGTACGGCAGTCCACGGCTGTAGCTACATCTGTGTCGTCAGTCACTCGTCATCCATAAGTATACTAGTATCCATCCATCTCCATTGTTTACCTGTGGTGCCTTTTAGTTGTGCCTATTAAAATATGGAGAACAAAAATGTTGAGGTTCCAAAAATAGGGAAAGATCAAGATCCACTTCCACCTCGTGCTGAAGCTGCTGCCACTAGTCATGGCCGAGACGATGAAATTCCATCAACGTCGTCTGCCAAGGCCGATGCCCAATGTCATAGTACAGAGCATGTAAAATCCAAAACACAAAATATCAGTAAAAAAAGGACTCAAAAATCTAAAATAAAATCGTCGGAGGAGAAGCGTAAACTTGCCAATATGCCATTTACCACACGGAGTGGCAAGGAACGGCTGAGGCCCTGGCCTATGTTCATGGCTAGTGGTTCAGCTTCACATGAGGATGGAAGCACTCAGCCTCTCGCTAGAAAAATGAAAAGACTTAAGCTGGCAAAAGCACAGCAAAGAACTGTGCGTTCTTCGAAATCACAAATCCACAAGGAGAGTCCAATTGTGTCGGTTGCGATGCCTGACCTTCCCAACACTGGACGTGAAGAGCATGTGCCTTCCACCATTTGCACGCCCCCTGCAAGTGCTGGAAGGAGCACCCGCAGTCCAGTTCCTGATAGTCAGATTGAAGATGTCAGTGTTGAAGTACACCAGGATGAGGAGGATATGGGTGTTGCTGGCGCTGGGGAGGAAATTGACAAGGAGGATTCTGATGGTGAGGTGGTTTGTTTAAGTCAGGCACCCGGGGAGACACCTGTTGTCCGTGGGAGGAATATGGCCATTGACATGCCTGGTGAAAATACCAAAAAAATCAGCTCTTCGGTGTGGAAGTATTTCAACAGAAATGCGGACAACAGGTGTCAAGCCGTGTGTTGCCTTTGTCAAGCTGTAATAAGTAAGGGTAAGGACGTTAACCACCTCGGAACATCCTCCCTTATACGTCACCTGCAGCGCATTCATCATAAGTCAGTGACAAGTTCAAAAACTTTGGGCGACAGCGGTAGCAGTCCACTGACCAGTAAATCCCTTCCTCTTGTAACCAAGCTCACGCAAACCACCCCACCAACTCCCTCAGTGTCAATTTCCTCCTTCCCCAGGTATGCCAATAGTCCTGCAGGCCATGTCACTGGCAATTCTGACGAGTCCTCTCCTGCCTGGGATTCCTCCGATGCATCCTTGAGTGTAACGCCTACTGCTGCTGGCGCTGCTGTTGTTGCTGCTGGGAGTCGATGGTCATCCCAGAGGGGAAGTCGTAAGCCCACTTTTACTACTTCCACCAAGCAATTGACTGTCCAACAGTCCTTTGCGAGGAAGATGAAATATCACAGCAGTCATCCTGCTGCAAAGCGGATAACTGAGGCCTTGGCATCCTGGGCGGTGAGAAGCGTGGTTCCGGTATCCATCATTACTGCAGAGCCAACTATAGACTTGTTTGAGGTACTGTGTCCCCGGTACCAAATACCATCTAGGTTCCATTTCTCTAGGCAGGCGATACCGAAAATGTACACAGACCTCAGAAAAAGACTCACCAGTGTCCTAAAAAATGCAGTTGTACCCAATGTCCACTTAACCACGGACATGTGGACAAGTGGAGCAGGGCAGACTCAGGACTATATGACTGTGACAGCCCACTGGGTAGATGTATTGACTCCCGCCGCAAGAACAGCAGCGGCGGCACCAGTAGCAGCATCTCGCAAACGCCAACTCTTTCCTAGGCAGGCTACGCTTTGTATCACCGCTTTCCAGAATACGCACACAGCTGAAAACCTCTTACGGCAACTGAGGAAGATCATTGCAGAATGGCTTACCCCAATTGGACTCTCCTGTGGATTTGTGGCATCGGACAACGCCAGCAATATTGTGTGTGCATTAAATCTGGGCAAATTCCAGCACGTCCCATGTTTTGCACATACCTTGAATTTGGTGGTGCAGAATTATTTAAAAAACGACGGGCGTGCAAGAGATGCTGTCGGTGGCCAGAAGAATTGCGGGACACTTTCGGCGTACAGGCACCACGTACAGAAGACTGGAGCAACACCAAAAATGCCTGAACCTGCCCTGCCATCATCTGAAGCAAGAAGTGGTAACGAGGTGGAATTCAACCCTCTATATGCTTCAGAGGTTGGAGGAGCAGCAAAAGGCCATTTTAAGCCTATACAACTGAGCATGATATAGGAGGTGGAATGCACCTGTCTCAAGCGCAGTGGAGAATGATTTCAACGTTGTGCAAGATTCTGCAACCTTTTGAACTTGCCACACGTGTGTCACAACTGAGGGCCTGAGCTGACGGGAGGCAGCCTCAGTTGTAGGGGCTGAGATGTAACGGAACCTGGGAGGTTGTATCAGACCCCTAGACATGTAAGTAACATGTAGAATAACTGCCCGAAGGCGTGACCACGACAACCAGGATAAAAGTCAATGATGTTTATTATGACAAACTCCGTAACACAGCAGCAGTAAAAGGAAACATAAAAGTCAACAGAGGATAAATACAATTCCTGGGTACTACAGGGTGGCAAGGGCCACAGGCACTGGTAGTGTGAGACAGTTCTTATAATCTTCTAGTTGGAAAGTCCTTACCAGGCCTGACTGTAGCAATGGAGAGAACCCAGGATCGTACCAGCTGATGTTCCAGGAAAGGCTGGGCTGCTGAAGGTAAAACGGCTGCTGTGGATACTGGCTGGAACCAGACTGTTGTTGGTACGGAGTGGATACTGGCTGGAACCAGTTAAATAATAAACGAACTTGAGAGCGATGAAATAATAATGAAGTTTGGAGTTTGAGAGCGGTGAAATAATAATACCGGTGGAGAGTGGTAAACTGCAGAAAAGGACACCGGCCCTTTAAGAGAAGCTATACACTGCTGGAAGCTGGGCTGGAAGCAGGTGATTGTTTGAGAGCGGTGAAATAATAATACCGGTGGAGAGTGGTAAACTGCAGAAAGGACACCGGCCCTTTAAGAGAAGCTGTACACTGCTGGAAGCTGGGCTGGAAGCAGGTGATTGTTGTAGCTGGAAACAGGTGAGTCCAGAATGGATCGGAGAGTCAGGCTACACCGCAGATGGAATGCTGGTGCGGGTCTCTATAGCAGAAGTCTGGAGACAGGAGCTGGAACCTGGAAGACAACCACAGGAGAGAGACAAACTGGAACTAGGTTAGACAACCAAAGCACTGACGCCTTCCTTGCTCAGGCACAGCATACTTATACCTGCAGCAAGGAAGGGGTTGGCTAGGCAATTATGCAAATCAACAATATAGACAGCAGATTGGTGGAAATAATCAGATGACAAAATCCAAGATGGCTGCGCCCATGCAGACACTTGGAGGGAAGTTTGGTTTGTAATCCATGTGAGAATTGAAACAGTAATGGCGACGCCGGCCACAGGAGACAGGAGACGCCAGACTGACAAGCGCACATTTAACCACGCGGGCACAGCGGAGGCCGCGGCTGATGAAATCACCACTCTGACATTCTGCATGTGGAAACTCAGGAACAGCGGGATCCGGTCCTGGAACGCTGAGCCAGCCTTAGGAGGCATCTGAAGGGTAAGTAATGGCGTCCAGATACCCGGATCGTGACAGCACCCCCCCCTTTAGGAGTGGCCCCAGGACACTTCTTAGGCTTTAAAGGAAACTTTGCGTGGAAATTTCGGACCAAGGCAGGAGCATGGACGTCTGAGGCATTGGTCCAAGAGCGTTCTTCAGGACCATAGCCCTTCCAGTCAATGAGGTATTGTAACTGACCGTAACGGAAGCGTGAGTCCAAAATCTTGGCCACCTCGTACTCGACTCCCCGTTGAGTCTGAACTTTGGGAGCTGGAGGAAGTGCGGAATGAAACCGATTCAGGATCAGCGGTTTCAACAAAGAAACATGAAATGTCCTGGGTATTTTCAAGAAGGATGGTAACTGTAACCTGTAGGCAACAGGATTGATGACTTGTTCAATCTTGAAGGGTCCGATGTAGCGAGGTGCAAATTTCATGCTGGGAACTCTCAACCTCAAATTCTTCGTGGACAGCCACACACGATCACCCACCTTGAGAGCAGGAACCGCTCTACGCTTCCTATCGGCAAACTTCTTATACCTGAATGAGGCTTTAAGCAGGGCTGCGCGGACGTTCCTCCAGTTATTTGAAAACTGACGCAAGGTGACATCCACTGCTGGAACAGAAGTTGCGGGAAGCGGTTGGAATTCTGGGACTTTAGGGTGGAATCCATAATTAATGAAGAATGGTGTAGAAGAAGATGAGGAATGGTATTGATTGTTGTGGCTGAACTCGGCCCAAGGAAGGAGTTGAACCCAGTCATCTTGAGAGGAAGACACATATATACGGAGGAAGGCCTCCAAGTCCTGATTCACCCTCTCGGTTTGACCATTGGTCTGAGGATGGTAAGCCATGGAAAACTTTAACTTGACTTGGAGGGCTTGACACAAACTTTGCCAAAATTTGGCTACAAATTGTACTCCACGATCCGAGATGATCTCTTCAGGAAGACCGTGAAGTCGGAAGATCTCTTGTATAAACACTTGAGCCAACTTGGAAGCTGATGGAAGATCGGTGAGAGGGATGAAATGTGCCATCTTGGTGAACCGGTCAACTACCACCCAGATGGTATTAAACTTGTTGCAGATAGGTAGATCGGAAACAAAGTCCATCGACAAATGGGTCCAAGGTCGACGGGGAACAGATAATGGAACCAGTTGCCCCGCAGGCGACTGGCGGGAGACTTTGTGTTGGGCACACTTTGGGCAGGAGGCAATAAATTCCATAACGTCCTTCTTCAGAGTTGGCCACCAGTAGGACCTAGAAATAAATTCAAGGGTTTTCTGAATGCCTGTATGTCCAGCAAAACGGGAAGCATGGGCCCAATGCATGAGCTTCTTCCTTAGAACTGGCTTAACAAAACTTTTCCCTGGTGGAGGCGTAGAGTCCATCCCTACCGTGGAGAATGCCAACGGATTAATAATAGGATGCTTGTCTGCAGACTCGGACTCATTTTCTTGCTCCCATGAGCGGGAAAGGGCATCGGCCTTACGATTCTGAGAACCCGGACAGAACTGGAGTTTAAAGTCAAACCTAGAGAAGAAAAGTGCCCATCTGGCCTGACGAGGATTCAGACATTGTGCGCCTTTGAGATATAAAAGATTTTTGTGGTCGGTAAGTATGGTGATTGAGTGGGAAGCTCCCTCCAACAGGTATCTCCACTCCTCCAGAGCGAGCTTGATGGCTAGCAACTCCTGATCGGCAATGGCATAGTTGCGCTCAGCTGGGGAGAACTTCCGGGAGAAGAAACTGCAAGGATGTAGATGTCCATCTTTGGCCCTCTGGGATAACACTGCTCCTACTCCAACGGAGGAGGCATCTACCTCTAAGATAAAAGGAGAGTCGGTGTCGGGCTGTTTCAGAACTGGTGCAGAGATGAACCGTTGCTTCAGAAGGTGAAAGGCCTGTGTAGCTTCCTCGGACCACTTGGACGGATTAGCACCTTTCTTGGTTAATGCAGTGATAGGCGCCACGATGGTGGAAAAGTCTCGTATAAATTTTCTATAATAATTGGCGAACCCTAAGAACCTCTGGACCCCTTTGAGGCTTAAGGGTATAGGCCAATTCTGGATTGCTTGGAGTTTCTCAGGATCCATCTCTAGTCCGGAACCGGACACAATGTAACCTAGAAACGGAATGGTTTTAACTTCAAACACACACTTCTCCAATTTACAATAGAGGTGATTGACACGGAGATGGGAAAGAACCTCTTTTACCCAGAAACGATGATCTTCGAGATTATTAGCAAAGATGAGGATGTCGTCTAGATAAACCACGACATGGCGGTACAAGATGTCCCTGAAAATCTCATTCACGAAGTGCTGGAAGACTGCTGGAGCGTTGCTCAATCCGAAGGGCATGACGAGGTACTCATAATGTCCGTCACGGGTGTTAAAGGCGGTCTTCCACTCGTCACCCTCACGGATTCGGATGAGATTGTAGGCACCCCTCAAGTCCAGCTTTGTGAAAATAGTTGCACCACTAACTCTATCAAAGAGCTCGGTAATCAGGGGTAAAGGGTATCGGTTCTTGACGGTAATGTCGTTCAGACCTCTGTAGTCGATGCACGGACGCAGACCACCGTCTTTCTTCTTAACGAAGAAGAAGCCTGCGCCGGCTGGAGAAGAAGATGGTCGGATGAAACCCTTCGCCAGGTTCTCTTTGATGTACTCTTCCATGGAGTGTGTCTCAGGCAGAGACAACGGATAAGTTCGGCCTCGCGGTGGAACCTTCCCTGGAATGAGGTCGATTGGGCAGTCCCATTCTCTATGAGGAGGAAGGATATCAGCAGAGGCTTTACTGAACACGTCCGTGAAGTCTTGATATGGAGGAGGCGGAACATCAGATGACCTGGGGAAGGAAGAACAAACAGGAAGAACTTTGGCTAAACAAGTCTCAGCACAGGAGGGACCCCATGCCAGTATTTGCGTAGTCGTCCAGTCAATTGATGGGTTGTGGAGACGGAGCCATGGAAGGCCTAAAACCACTGGATGTGTGGCTCTTGGAATCACTAAAAAAGAAATATACTCAGAATGAAGAACTCCCACTCTCAGACGAACTGGAAGAGTCCTTAAGGAAATGACTGCGTCAAAAATCTTGCTGCCATCCACGGCAGTCAAAGAGATGGACGAGGACAGTCTCTCGGTGGGTAGGGACCACCGTTTAACATAAGCTTCGGTTATGAAATTCCCAGCTGCTCCGGAATCAAGGAGGGCAATGACGTTCCTGTAACGTTGAGCAATTTGGAGCGACACTGGGAGGTTACAGTCATGAGGAGATGGAGAGGAGATCATTACTCCTAGCCGGCCCTCTCCTTGGTGAGCTAGGATCTGGAGTTTCCCGGACGTTTGGGACAGGCATTGATAGTGTGCGACGGAGCTGCACAGTAGAGACAGAGAGACTCAGAGAGACGTCTTCGGCGCTCAGCGGGAGATAGACGGGAACGACTAATTTGCATAGGCTCATCCTTGGATGGAGATGGTTGACGAGGAGGAGGAGCAGAAGATTTAGGAGTAGATGATCTTCCTCGCTCGGTTGCTCTCTCTCTGAAACGTAGATCAACCTTCGTGCAAAGAGAAATTAGCTCATCCAACTTAGAGGGCAAGTCTCTGGTAGCTAACTCATCCTTGATGCGTTCTGATAAGCCATGCCAGAATGCAGCATACAGGGCCTCGTCGTTCCATGCCAGTTCGGATGCCAGGATTTTAAACTGTATAAGATACTGTCCCACAGTACGTGTTCCCTGGCGTAAACGGAGAATCTCAGATGAAGCAGATGTTATCCGGCCTGGCTCGTCGAAGATGCGCCTGAATGTAGCTACAAAGTCAGTATAGGAGGATAGCAGGGGATCAGACTTCTCCCATAAAGGTGATGCCCAGTCAAGGGCTGAGCCACTGAGAAGGGAGATGATATAGGCAATTTTGGTACGGTCACTGAAGAAATTGCCAGGTAGAAGCTCAAAGTGGATTTCACATTGATTGAGAAATCCCCTGCAGAACCTTGGAGATCCATCAAATTTTGCTGGCGTTGGAAGATGAAGATGTGGACTGGAAATGGGTAAGGTGGGTGGGGTTACAGCTGGTGTTACTGTAGTGGACGCACCGGACGTGCTAGGTCCACGGAGGGTCGTTTGAATCCCATCCAGCCGTGTAGAGAGATCCTGGAGACAGCGGATGATGTGGCCCTGTGCAGCCTCCTGATGTTCAAGTCGGGCTGCCAGTTCTTGCATCGGCCTGGCCGCTTGATCCTGGTCTCCGGCTGGATTCATTAGGTCAGTGCTTACTGTCACAACTGAGGGCCTGAGCTGACGGGAGGCAGCCTCAGTTGTAGGGGCTGAGATGTAACGGAACCTGGGAGGTTGTATCAGACCCCTAGACATGTAAGTAACATGTAGAATAACTGCCCGAAGGCGTGACCACGACAACCAGGATAAAAGTCAATGATGTTTATTATGACAAACTCCGTAACACAGCAGCAGTAAAAGGAAACATAAAAGTCAACAGAGGATAAATACAATTCCTGGGTACTACAGGGTGGCAAGGGCCACAGGCACTGGTAGTGTGAGACAGTTCTTATAATCTTCTAGTTGGAAAGTCCTTACCAGGCCTGACTGTAGCAATGGAGAGAACCCAGGATCGTACCAGCTGATGTTCCAGGAAAGGCTGGGCTGCTGAAGGTAAAACGGCTGCTGTGGATACTGGCTGGAACCAGACTGTTGTTGGTACGGAGTGGATACTGGCTGGAACCAGTTAAATAATAAACGAACTTGAGAGCGATGAAATAATAATGAAGTTTGGAGTTTGAGAGCGGTGAAATAATAATACCGGTGGAGAGTGGTAAACTGCAGAAAAGGACACCGGCCCTTTAAGAGAAGCTATACACTGCTGGAAGCTGGGCTGGAAGCAGGTGATTGTTTGAGAGCGGTGAAATAATAATACCGGTGGAGAGTGGTAAACTGCAGAAAGGACACCGGCCCTTTAAGAGAAGCTGTACACTGCTGGAAGCTGGGCTGGAAGCAGGTGATTGTTGTAGCTGGAAACAGGTGAGTCCAGAATGGATCGGAGAGTCAGGCTACACCGCAGATGGAATGCTGGTGCGGGTCTCTATAGCAGAAGTCTGGAGACAGGAGCTGGAACCTGGAAGACAACCACAGGAGAGAGACAAACTGGAACTAGGTTAGACAACCAAAGCACTGACGCCTTCCTTGCTCAGGCACAGCATACTTATACCTGCAGCAAGGAAGGGGTTGGCTAGGCAATTATGCAAATCAACAATATAGACAGCAGATTGGTGGAAATAATCAGATGACAAAATCCAAGATGGCTGCGCCCATGCAGACACTTGGAGGGAAGTTTGGTTTGTAATCCATGTGAGAATTGAAACAGTAATGGCGACGCCGGCCACAGGAGACAGGAGACGCCAGACTGACAAGCGCACATTTAACCACGCGGGCACAGCGGAGGCCGCGGCTGATGAAATCACCACTCTGACATTCTGCATGTGGAAACTCAGGAACAGCGGGATCCGGTCCTGGAACGCTGAGCCAGCCTTAGGAGGCATCTGAAGGGTAAGTAATGGCGTCCAGATACCCGGATCGTGACAACGTGAAGTCAGTTCAGACACTGCCAGCCTGAGTCAGGTCATTCCCCTCATCAGGCTTTTGTAGAAGAAGCTGGAGACATTGAAGGAGGAGCTAACACTGAGCGATTCCGCTAGGCATGTGGGACTTGTGGATGGAGCCCTTAATTCGCTTAACAAGGATTCACGGGTGGTCAATCTGTTGAAATCAGAGCACTACATTTTGGCCACCGTGCTCGATCCTAGATTTAAAACCTACGTTGTATCTCTCTTTCCGGCAGACACAAGTCTGCAGGGGTTCAAAGAACTGCTGGTGAGAAAATTGTCAAGTCAAGCGGAACGCGACCTGTCAACATCTCCTCCTTCACATTCTCCCGCAACTGGGGGTGCGAGGAAAAGGCTCAGAATTCCGAGCCCACCCGCTGGCGGTGATGCAGGGCAGTCTGGAGCGACTGCTGATGCTGACATCTGGTCCGGACTGAAGGACCTGCCCACGATTACGGACATGTCGTCTACTGTCACTGCATATGATTCTCTCACCATTGAAAGAATGGTGGAGGATTATATGAGTGACCGCATCCAAGTAGGCACATCAGACAGTCCGTACGTATACTGGCAGGAAAAAGAGGCAATTTGGAGGCCCTTGCACAAACTGGCTTTATTCTACCTAAGTTGCCCTCCCACAAGTGTGTACTCCGAAAGAGTGTTTAGTGCCGCCGCTCACCTTGTCAGCAATCGGCGTACGAGGTTACTTCCAGAAAATGTGGAGAAGATGATGTTCATTAAAATGAATTATAATCAATTCCTCCATGGAGACATTCACCAGCAGCAATTGCCTCCACAAAGTACACAGGGAGCTGTGTTGGTGGATTCCAGTGGGGACGAATTGATAATCTGTGAGGAGGGGGATGTACACGGTGATGAATCGGAGGATGATGATGAGGTGGACATCTTGCCTCTGTAGAGCCAGTTTGTGCAAGGAGAGATTAATTGCTTCTTTTTTGGTGGGGGTCCAAACCAACCCGTCATTTCAGTCACAGTCGTGTGGCAGACCCTGTCACTGAAATGATGGGTTGGTTAAAGTGAGCATGTCCTGTTTATACAACATAAGCGTGGGTGGGAGGGCCCAAGGACAATTCCATCTTGCACCTCTTTTTTCTTTCATTTTTCTTTGCATCATGTGCTGTTTGGGGAGTGTTTTTTGGAAGGGCCATCCTGCGTGACACTGCAGTGCCACACCTAGATGGGCCAGGTGTTTGTGTCGGCCACTAGGGTCGCTTATCTTAGTCACACAGCTACCTCATTGCGCCTCTTTTTTTTCTTCTTTGCGTCATGTGCTGTTTGGGGAGTATTTTTTGGAAGGGCCATCCTGCGTGACACTGCAGTGCCACTCCTAGATGGGCCAGGTGTTTGTGTCGGCCACTAGGGTCACTTATCTTAGTCACACAGCTACCTCATTGCGCCTCTTTTTTTTCTTCTTTGCGTCATGTGCTGTTTGGGGAGTATTTTTTGGAAGGGCCATCCGGCCTGACACTGCAGTGCCACTCCTAGATGGGCCAGGTGTTTGTGTCGGCCACTAGGGTCGCTTAGCTTACTCACACAGCTACCTCATTGCGCCTCTTTTTTTCTTTGCGTCATGTGCTGTTTGGGGAGTGTTTTTTGGAAGGGCCATCCTGCGTGACACTGCAGTGCCACTCCTAGATGGGCCAGGTGTTTGTGTCGGCCACTTGGGTCGCTGAGCTTAGTCACACAGCTACCTCATTGCGCCTCTTTTTTTCTTTGCGTCATGTGCTGTTTGGGGAGTGTTTTTTGGAAGGGCCATCCTGCGTGACACTGCAGTGCCACTCCTAGATGGGCCAGGTGTTTGTGTCGGCCACTTGGGTCTCTGAGCTTAGTCATCCAGCGACCTCGGTGCAAATTTTAGGACTAAAAATAATATTGTGAGGTGTGAGGTGTTCAGAATAAACTGAAAATGAGTGGAAATTATGGTTATTGAGGTTAATAATACTTTGGGATCAAAATGACCCCCAAATTCTATGATTTAAGCTGTTTTTTAGGGTTTTTTAAAAAAAACACCCGAATCCAAAACACACCCGAATCCGACAAAAAAAATTCGGTGAGGTTTTGCCAAAACGCGTTCGAACCCAAAACACGGCCACGGAACCGAACCCAAAACCAAAACACAAAACCCGAAAAATTTCCGGTGCACATCTCTAGTGATAAGGGGCATTACTGTGTAGCATAATGTGTATGGCGCATTACTGTGTGTGGCATAATGTTTAAGGGGAATTACTGTGTGGCATAATGTATAAGGACCACTAGTACTATGTGGCATAATGTGTATACATTTCACTTTGTGGAGTAATGTGAATAAAGGGCACTACTATGAGGTGTAACGTGAATAAGGGGAAATAATATGTTATGTAACGTGAATAAGGAGCGCTACTGTGTTGTGTGATGTGACCAAGGGGCACTACCCAGCAAGACCACACCCATTTACTTTGATGCGTGTTTTCCCTGCTTCGATTATGGAGGGGGCACCACTGCTCTTTATGTTCAAATCAGTACCGGCGCTAGCCGCTCAGCAAGGTGCGCAAAGCAGGGAGGTGCCTGGCACTAAAGGCGCTCTCCCTGCTCTGCTACTGTACCTTGCTGATGCGCAGTGTTGGTGCCAGCTGCCGCAGCCTGTGCCTGTCACACCGTGTGACAAGCAGAAGCGGTGCCGGCAGCATGAACACAGGATCCTCGGTATCCTCCTGTGTCAGAGCCCTCCCCCTTCCCTGTCCATCTTGCTCCTCCCCGCTGCACATGTCAAGCTGGGAGGCAGGAGAGTCGTCCCCACCTCCTCTCTTCCCTCCCCTCTCACAGCAGTCTTCAGCACCGCCCCTCCACTGAGTCCCCTCTCATCAATGGTGGATTCAAGACCAGGTAGGGAGAAAGGGCATATTAGTGTGTGTGTAAAGTGGTATGTTACTGTGTGCTGGGTGGGCGAGGGAGGAGATAAAGTGAAATATTACTGTGTACTGGGGTGGGGACTGGTATGTTACTGTGTGCTGGGTGGGCGAGGGAGGAGATAAAGTGAAATATTACTGTGTACTGGGGTGGGGACTGGTATGTTACTGTGTGCTGGGTGGGTGAGGGAGGAGATAAAGTGAAATATTACTGTGTACTGGGGTGGGGACTGGTATGTACTGTGTGCTGGGTGGGCGAGGGAGGAGATAAAGTGAAATATTAGTGTGTGCTGAGGTGGGGACTGGTGTGTTACTGTGTGCTGGGGGGGGGGGATAAAGTGAAATATTACTGTGTACTGGGGTGGGGGGTGGGGACTGGTATGTTACTGTGTGCTGGGGTGGGGGGGAAGATAAAGTAAAATATTACTGTGTACTGGGATCGGGGGGATAAACTGGTATGTTACTGTGTGCTGGGATGGGGTGTATAAAGTGGAATATTACTGTACTGGGGTCGGGGGGGGATAAACTGGTATGTTTCTGTGTGCTGGGGTGAGGGGGATAAACTGAAATATTACTGTGTACTGGGGTGGGGTGGGGGTGGGGACTGGTATGTTACTGTGTGCTGGGTGGGCGAGGGAGGAGATAAAGTGAAATATTAGTGTGTGCTGGGGTGGAGACTGGTATGTTACTGTGTGCTGGGGGGGAAGATAAAGTGAAATATTACTGTGTACTGGGGTGGGGTGGGGACTGGTATGTTACTGTGTGCTGGGGTGGGCGAGGGAGGAGATAAAGTGAAATATTACTGTGTACTGGGGTGGGGACTGGTATGTTACTGTGTGCTGGGTGGGCGAGGGAGGAGATAAAGTGAAATATTAGTGTGTGCTGGGATGGGGACTGGTATGTTACTGTGTGCTGGGTGGGCGAGGGAGGAGATAAAGTGAAATATTAGTGTGTGCTGGGGTGGGGACTGGTATGTTACTGTGTGCTGGGGGGGAGATAAAGTGAAATATTACTGTGTACTGGGGTGGGGGGTGGGGACTGGTATGTTACTGTGTGCTGGGGTGGGGGGGGAGATAAAGTAAAATATTACTGTGTACTGGGATCGGGGGGGATAAACTGGTATGTTACTGTGTGCTGGGATGGGGTGTATAAAGTGGAATATTACTGTACTGGGGTCGGGGGGGGATAAACTGGTATGTTTCTGTGTGCTGGGGTGAGGGGGATAAACTGAAATATTACTGTGTACTGGGGTGGGGTGGGGGTGGGGACTGGTATGTTACTGTGTGCTGGGTGGGCGAGGGAGGAGATAAAGTGAAATATTAGTGTGTGCTGGGGTGGAGACTGGTATGTTACTGTGTGCTGGGGGGGAAGATAAAGTGAAATATTACTGTGTACTGGGGTGGGGTGGGGACTGGTATGTTACTGTGTGCTGGGGTGGGCGAGGGAGGAGATAAAGTGAAATATTACTGTGTACCGGGGTGGGGACTGGTATGTTACTGTGTGCTGGGTGGGCGAGGGAGGAGATAAAGTGAAATATTAGTGTGTGCTGGGATGGGGACTGGTATGTTACTGTGTGCTGGGTGGGCGAGGGAGGAGATAAAGTGAAATATTAGTGTGTGCTGGGGTGGGGACTGGTATGTTACTGTGTGCTGGGGGGGGGGGATAAAGTGAAATATTACTGTGTACTGGGGAGGGGACTGGTATGTTACTGTGTGCTGGGGTGGGGGGGAAGATAAAGTAAAATATTACTGTGTACTGAGATCGGGGGATTAAACTGGTATGTTACTGTGTGCTGGGATGGGGTGTATAAAGTGGAATATTACTGTACTGGGGTCGGGGGGGGATAAACTGGTATGTTTCTGTGTGCTGGGGTGAGGGGGATAAACTGAAATATTACTGTGTACTGGGGTGGGGTGGGGGTGGGGATTGGTATGTTACTGTGTGCTGGGTGGGCGAGGGAGGAGATAAAGTGAAATATTAGTGTGTGCTGGGGTGGAGACTGGTATGTTACTGTGTGCTGGGGGGGAAGATAAAGTGAAAAATTACTGTGTACTGGGGTGGGGTGGGGACTGGTATGTTACTGTGTGCTGGGGTGGGGGGGATAAAGTGGTATGTTACTGTGTGCTGGGTTGAGGGGGATAAACTGGAATATTACTGTGTACTGGGGTCGGGTGGGGTTAAGCTGGTATGTTACTGTGTGCTGGGGTGGGGGGGATAAAGTGGTATGTTACTGTGTGCTGGGGGGGATAAAGTGGAATATTACTGTGTACTGGGGTCGGGGAGGTTAAACTGGTATGTTACTGTGTGCTGGGGTGAGGGGGATAAAGTGGGATATTACTGTGTACTGGGGTCGGGGAGGTTAAACTGGTATGTTACTGTGTGCTGGGGTGAGGGGGATAAGTGGGATATTACTGTGTACCGGGGTCGGGGGGGGGAGATAAACTGGTATGTTACTGTGTGCTGGGGTGGGGGGGGATAAAGTGGAATATTACTGTGTACTGGGGTCGGGGGGTAAACTAGTATGTTACTGTGTGCTGGGGTGGGGGGGATAAAGTGGAATATTAGTGTGTGCTGGGGTGGGGGGTGGATGAAGTGGCATATAATGTGTGCTGGGTGGTGGTGGTAGTGTAGTGTGTGCGGGGACTGGGCTGCAGGGTAGCTGTGGTGTAGCGTGTGGGGAGGGAAGATTAATTGCTTAATTAGTCATTGTGGGGAGTTAGATGAAAAAAAATCCCTTATAAGCCATGTCTCGCACAGCCTGATCAGAGCTAATTGAATAGCCATCTGGAGACACAATTACCTGCGATCAATGACCGTGGGTAATAGGATACCTCCATATGTTGTGTAAAGGTCACTAGGACTGACAGATTTTACTTATGGACTACAGGGCTGCATCCCCCCAGTAAAATCTGCCACCCGCAGGGACTGCCTAGCAGTGGCAGTGACTTACTGTACCATAAGAAGTGTTTCTCTTCATGGGACTGTAAGTCCGGACTTGTAATGTTACTATTTTTTTTAATTCATGTTAATGCAGTTTCTCCACTGCCTGCCACCCGCTGCCTCTCCACAGCGGTCACCTCTCTCTCCTGTCACCCACTCACTCTCGTCCTCTCACCATCACCTTTCTCTCCAGTCACTCTCTCCGTCGCCCCCCCCCCCCATCACCTCTCTCTCCTATCACCCTCTCCCTGTCATCCAGTCCTCTCCCCGTCACCTCTATCTCCTGCCACCACCTCCCTGTCATCCAACCCTCCTCCCGTCACTCTCTCCCTGTCATCCAACCCTCTCTCCTGTCACCCACCCCTCTCCACATCACCTCTCTCTTCTATCGAACTATCCCTGTCACCCACTGATTCTCACCCTTTTCCCATCACCTCTGTCTCCTCTCGCCCACTGACGCTCACCCTCTCCCCGTCATTCTCTTTTTTCACCCTCTGCTTGTCACCTTCTCATCGTCACCTTCCGGTTCTCACTGTTGCCCACTGCCTCTCCCTAGCTTCACTCTGTGCCCGTCTCCCACTATCTCTCACTGTAGCTACCCTCTCCCTGTCACCCACTGACATTCCTGTTACCCACTTACTCTCACCCTCTACCCGTAACCCTTTCTCTCCTGCTATCCTCTCTCTCTCACACACCCGTGATCCATACGATCGCATGGTGTGTGCACTCCCACTAACTGGATGCAGCTAGTCCCAAGCGCAATGTGGCTGCTTGTGGGTAGGATGAGAGCAGAGTAGGAGGGCGCACACCCTAGCACCGGCTCTGGTTCAGATGGTACCAAAATGTCTAGTTATGGCTCTGCTTTGGTGTGCACAGATGTGTCCTCCTCTGTGTTCAGCACCTCTGCCCTAAAAAAATCCTACAGTGAACATTATCTAATCCTGCACACTTTCTAAGCTGGGGCTTAGTCAATTAATATAATGCCTTCCATGTTCTTTGTGTGTGACCTACACCCATGAGGTGCCAGCTTTACCTAACAGAACCAACCAAATGTCTGCCTATGGCACATGTTTGAATCCCCTGCAGGATGAGCTCTATCATTTGTATTTAAATATAAAGAATGATGTACACTTCTTTGTTTGAACATTAATTATATTTGTAAGAGCATAGACTAAGAAGTAGGAGGGGCCAGGAATAGTAAGGGGAGGAGTCTATGCTAGGACTGATGCCAAGGTGGGCCTGTGTGCTTTACTTGCTTGTGCCTATTTTTAGTCCCAGTCTGGCCATGGTCACTATGGAGGTGTTAAGGGCCATTTTGTGCTCTGCCACTACCTATGGAAAATATAATGTTTTCCATAGTGCAGGGAGATATTATCAAGTGATCACATGTTATCACTAGACAATAGCTACTAAAGGTTCATATCATTTGAAAATGGAGACTATAGCCTGATTCAGGTTGGATTGAAAATTCTGCTAAGTAGCAGAATTTGAAATCCACGTGAACACATGCTGGGTGCCACCCATCGCAGGGCAAGGCCACCCACCATGCCAACTGCCGCCACCCCCCCTCCCCCCCCCTCCCCCAATGAAGCAGTAATTGCGATTACATCACAATTTTTGCTTCATTATAGAAATTAAGGTTGCCTTCTGCCGGAACAGGAAGACCAATGCCATCTTTCTGATCGCTGTGGCTGCGTGTGATGTCACGCAGCCACCACGATCACGCCCATGCCACGCCCCCCATTTCCACGATGCTGCCCCGTTTGCTCGCCTACTCCCCCACAACACTCAATCTCCGCCTAGAAAATGGAGCGTTGCAGCCCCGCAAACGCCTCTGACTGATTGACAGGCAGAGGTGATAGAATTTTCTGCGGCCCCCTGCAGAAAATGCAGGCACATGCGTCCGCAAACCTTTAGCAATTTTTGAATTTGGATCACGATTAGCGTTCCAACCTGAATCAGCCCCCATGTCTATTTAATTAGTTTTCAGAAAGGCAAATGTTTTGTATTGTCATATTGAATAGGAGTACACTGGGTCTCATGAATGATTAAACAAAGAGTTAGTTGGTTGGTTGGTTGGTTGGTTGGTTGGTTGGGTGGGGTGGTCTTCTGTTTGCCGGTGGCCGGGCTCCCGACGACCAGTATACCCGCGCCGGAATCCCGACTGCTGGCATTCCGACATTTTTCTCCCTCTTGGGGGTCCACGACCACCCTGGAGGGTGAATAGATAGCGTGGCGCACGAAGCGCGCCACCGTGTCCGCAGCGTGGCAAGCACAGCGAGCCTGCAAGGGTCTCATTTGCACTCGCCCAGCTGTCGGTATTCCGGCGCCGGTAAGTTGGTCGCCGCAAGCCCGGCCGCCGGCATACCCTACTACACCCGGTTGGATGTTTTTGTTTAGGAACTTGTGGCTCCTGCATTGCAGGAAGATTGCACTGTTATGCAGTGCTGAGTGCACCAGATTCTTTGCCAGATTCAACAAAAAGAAAATAGTGAATTTGTTTATTTTTAGAGACCATTTTCACCTTTTGCCGAACCTCAACATACTGTAATTGGGCTTCGTATGCCAAGTATTTAATAGGAAACCGTAGGATTGATATTTCTTGTGTGGATCAATACATGGCCTGCAGCATAGCATGGTCTCTGTTAAATACATTTGAAACTCTTTATTTATTTTGTATTGACCCTGTCTCTTAAAATGCAAACACACCCTATCTTAATTGCACAAAATAATTTAACCCCTTCATTAGATGGTAACACAGAATGTCAAAGAAAGGATTGGCTGAAATGCAATAACACATTGGTGAATCATGCTAATGAGGTTGTTCTTCTCGTATACTAAACATATTATTTGCTGTCAAATGCCTTGTTAAAAGATATTTTTAACCATATTTCTGGAACTTTAAAATGTGTATTGAGGGGAATTTAATTAGATAAAATATACTTATTCTACTTAGTAAAAGCTTTTTGCCAAATCTGCTACAAGTCCCTAATACCTGCCGTCCCATTTATAGATGAGGGAATATTGACAGTATCCTGGCCTGGAGAGTAGAGTGTTTTGGACATCAAGGATGAATGCACATAGTGCTCAGGCAGCGGGGTGAGCACAAAAGAGACTTTTGCTGCCTCGCTGCGCTCGCTACGCTGTGGGTGTGGGCGCAGTGGTGCGCTATGCGCCCCATGCTATTTATTCTCCATCCAGGGGTGTCATGGACACCCCAAAAGGGAGAATAGTTGTCGGTATTCCGGCATTGGTATGGTGAGTGCCGGGATCCTGACAGCCAGCATATCAAATGCCATCCGTGTACACACGGTGAGATCCTTGCTATGCCCGATTTTGACTATGCGATTTCCCTTAAACTTCCCCAGAGCCCAGATAGCACAGATAATACAGATAGCACAGATAGTACAGATAGTACAGATTTTGACTATCTGTACTTTCAATTTTGTCTATGTACGATTTTGACTAAGTGCCAATTCTGACTATACTTTGTACTAGATAGTCAAGATTGACTTGCCTGCACAGTCTATCTAGCCTTGCGATACTTACCCCACGGGAGCGTGCATCGGGATCGAATCGGTATCGCAGCTGCCTAACACCTTAAGATGTGCACTAAATTTCCTTAAGGTTTTGACCATATAGTCAAAATCTTACAGATTTATCTCACCGTGTGTACACACCTTAAGTACAGGTTGTTTGGTAATGTGTGCTACTGTATGTGCAAATTCATACAAACCAACCAGTCTTTTTGTGTTGGGAAGGCTATTTGTACATTATGTAAGGAACAATTTCTACTGTAAAATGCATCATGAAAAACTTTTTTTTAAATTACTTGTACCTTTGCCATATGACTAATTGTGTTTTTATTTTACCACAGCCATTGTGTGTCAGCATACAGCTCCACCGAAGAAGCAGCGGCAAGAGACAGACACAGTGGAGATTGGTAAGTGTGGTTTCAAACAAACACACATATTAAGGCCTGCAACTATAACATTAATCAATTTGGATGCAGCCACATAAGTGGATTTTTGCCTGTGGCCTACTTTAAACTGATATGTGTAGTAGTGTTTTTTTTTTTATAAAAGGGCCCCAGAAAAGAGATTTTATAATCCATGCTTACACTGTGTTTTTGCAAAGTAATCGTTATTATGTTAGCTAGCATGGTTTTTAAGCACATGCATTGGTGGATGTTCCAAATTAGTGTAGATTGTATTTATTCTCCAATACAAGTTTTTTATTTTATCTTTTTGCTACCTTTGTAGGTCCTTCTCATGTGCTATCAGTACCGCTGTTCTCCCCATCACCAGCGCCTCTGGGCCTGCCACTTCCAGGGCTGGTGGCTTATTCATCGAGGGATGAGGAGGATGACAACCCTACCCTCATCCTCACCCCTGTGGAGGCTTTGCCACATGTGCAACCACCACAGCAGCCACAACCACCATCACCCAGCACACAGGCCAGTGTTTCCATTATGGAGAAACTCTCCATGTCCTTCCAACATTTTCAGGAGCACAGCTGGCCTTCATGAATCAGCCAGCTGGGTTATATTGGGCAGCTAATGCGGTGGGAGACCAGGACAGCAGCAGTGCCACAGGGCACCCACACCCAGATGGCCAGAGAGATAAATAGTCGCCTTCCGAAATTGACCCACACAACACGGTAGCGGTCACAGATGGCCCAGGAGTTGCTGTAGGTAACGCAGGAGAACACACAGACCATTTGGGAACAAATACAGGTGATTGTGACTGTGCAGAGGGATCTGATGGCACGAAGAGCTGGGTGTGAAGGGCCAACAACAGGTCTTTATATTTGTTCCCCTCTGATTATTTTGTTGGAATACGTATGTCAATTTTTTTGTGTTTAAGTAGTTTCCTAAAAAATGTGTTTGTTAATTTCAAAGTCTGAAATTTAGGTCTAATGAGTTTTAATTGTATGTTTAAGTACAGATGGAGACGTGCTCATCTGAGGTGGCTCCATTGCAGGCGTGGACTTCCAACGTGACTAGGCTATCTGTCCACCTAGTCACACCGGGAGTGCACAGAGACACTCCAATTGTGAGCATTCTGTCCGGGCGCGCGGATGGAGATGTTCTCCATTCAAGTGAATGGGGCGTGTCTCCATAGTGAGCGTGCGCGCCCTGATGGAGACGCTCTCGGCTATACGCACGCCCCTAGTCACAGACGGAGCCACAACTAGCATGGCTCTATCTGTATGTACACTATTTAGGGGGTAGATTAAGGGAAGTTGATATTAAACACATGTAAGATCAAGATTTATTGTGAACATTTGACCTAACATGGCTTTTATAATGTTCATTTACACATACATGTACAATTGTGTCCTTCTACATCTTTGCTGCTGTCAGGCTAAGCAGATGCAAGGTGCATGTTTTTGCACATTCCCTGGAAAATGCGTCTTATTCATGAAGGGATGTAATAAGATGCACAAGCAGATACTGCTGATTAAAATGATATTCGGCATGGCTATGGGGGTCATTCTGACCCAATCGCTCGCTGCAGTTGTTCGCAGCGCAGCGATCGGGTCGAAACTGCGCATGCTCCGCCGCCGTTTTGGGGGCGCGGTCTGTCCAATGCAGGAGTGGCCATGACCGTGCGGGAGTCAGGCCACAGCGGCTGCGTGACGTCACACACAGCCGCTGCGATGAGCAACTCCCGGTCAGCCACAGGAGCTGCGATGGCTGGGAGTTACTCAACAAGTACAAAAGCATCGCCACTTTGCGATGCTTTTGTACTTGTGCGGGGTTGGGGGCAGGCAGACATGCGGGGTGGGCTAACCCTGTGCTGGATGTCCCCCCGCATGTCTGGGAACATGATCATAGCTGTGCTAAATTTAGCACAGCTATGATCAACTTGGATTGACCCCCTATATTCTGTGTGTAATTGCGGTCTTATCTGCATAAGAAATGTTACGCTACACTTTTTCTGCCAAACATTGTAACATAATTAGGTATGCCAATACAACCGCAATTACACACAGAATATACCACAAAAAAACCTCTATTTATGTCCGACTTCGTAGAGCTGTTTTGTGTGAGTTTTTCAAACTCAGACTCCATTACATCGCCCGAGTTGTATTCTTAACATGGGGAAAACATCTAGAACCGACTTTTTACAGGACACTCAAGTTCAGAGTACAAAACAGCCGACTTTTCATGAACTCAGACACTATTACATTGGCCGAGTTTGCAAATTGTTCGACTATTGTTGCAAATTTGGACATTTTACAAATTTGGCTCAAACTCGGCTCCCATTATATCCCAGCCAATGTCTGTTTTTTTCTGTGGGGATGTGTGTGTGTGTGTGTGTGTGTGTGTGTGTGTGTGTGTGTGTGTGTGTGTGTGTGTGTGTGTGTGTGTGTTTCCTGTGGTGGTGTACCTTAGCAATCTTAAATCTTGTTCAGTGTGCACAAGTTGAAAAAGGTTGAAAATCAAAGGTTTAAATATATGAAGGCTGTTGGAGAGTCTGATCAGGTATGACGTGGAATTCCTTAAGTGGCTGTGAGAATCGTGAATGTAGAGAGATGGGAATAGAGTTAGAGGAGAGAATGTGAGATCTGCATTTGTATACAAGGTACTCAAGTAATGTGGAAGCAATGCGGAGGAAATATATTGGTCAATAGCTGGAGATAGAGCTTGGGTTCATAGATAGTTGCTTCAGGATTGGTGTTATGAGCACATGATTAAAGAGGAATGTACCAGGGAATAGAGACAGGTTGAAGAGGTGAGCTCTAGGGTTGCATATAGTTATACTTCAAAAAAATTGCCCCCAAACAGCACATGATGCAAAGAAAAAAAGAGGCGCAATGAGGTAGCTGTGTGACTATGCTAAGCGACCCTAGTGGCCGACACAAACAGCTGGCCCATCTAGGAGTGGCACTGCAGTGTCAGACAGGATGGCACTTGAAAAACATAGTCCCCAAACAGCACATGATGCAAAGAAAAAAAGAGGCGCAATGAGGTAGCTGTGTGACTAAGCTCAGCGACCCAAGTGGCTGACACAAACACCTGGCCCATCTAGGAGTGACACTGCAGTGTCAGGCAGGATGGCCCTTCCAAAAAATACTCCCCAAACAGCACATGATGCAAAGAAAAATGAAAGAAAAAAGAGGTGCAAGATGGAATTGTCCTTGGGCCCTCCCACCCACCCTTATGTTGTATAAACAGGACATGCACACTTTAACGAACCCATCATTTCAGCGACAGGGTCTGCCACATGACTGTGACTGAAATGACTGGTTGGTTTGGGCCCCCACCAAAAAAGAAGCAATTAATCTCTCCTTGCACAAACTGGCTCTACAGAGGCAAGATGTCCACCTCATCATCATCGTCCGATTCATCACCCCTTTCACTGTGTACATCCCCCTCCTCACAGATTATTCATTCGTCCCTACTGGAATCCACCATCTCAGGTCCCCGTGTACTTTCTGGAGGCAATTGCTGCTGGTGAATGTCTCCACGGAGGAATTGATTATAATTCATTTTAATGAACATCATCTTCTCCACATTTTCTGGAAGTAACCTCGTACGCCGATTGCTGACAAGGTGAGCGGATGCACTAAACACTCTTTCGGAGTACACACTGGAGGGAGGGCAACTTAGGTAGAATAAAGCCAGTTTGTGCAAGGGCCTCCAAATTGCCTCTTTTTCCTGCCAGTATACGTACGGACTGTCTGACGTGCCTACTTGGATGCGGTCACTCATATAATCCTCCACCATTCTTTCAATGGTGAGAGAATCATATGCAGTGCCAGTAGACGACATGTCAGTAATCGTTGGCAGGTCCTTCAGTCCGGACCAGATGTCAGCACTCGCTCCAGACTGCCCTGCATCACCGCCAGCGGGTGGGCTCGGAATTCTTAGCCTTTTCCTTGCACCCCCAGTTGCGGGAGAATGTGAAGGAGGAGCTGTTGACGGGTCACGTTCCGCTTGACTTGATAATTTTCTCACCAGCAGGTCTTTGAACCCCTGCAGACTTGTGTCTGCCGGAAAGAGAGATACAACGTAGGTTTTAAATCTAGGATCGAGCACGGTGGCCAAAATGTAGTGCTCTGATTTCAACAGATTGACCACCCGTGAATCCTGGTTAAGCGAATGAAGGGCTCCATCCACAAGTCCCACATGCCTAGCGGAATCGCTCTGTTTTAGCTCCTCCTTCAATCTCTCCAGCTTCTTCTGCAAAAGCCTGATGAGGGGAATGACCTGACTCAGGCTGGCAGTGTCTGAACTGACTTCACGTGTGGCAAGTTCAAAGGGTTGCAGAACCTTGCACAACGTTGAAATCATTCTCCACTGCGCTTGAGACAGGTGCATTCCACCTCCTTTGCCTATATCGTGGCCAGATGTATAGGCTTGAATGGCCTTTTGCTGCTCCTCCATCCTCTGAAGCATATAGAGGGTTGAATTCCACCTCGTTACCACCTCTTGCTTCAGATGATGGCAGGGCAGGTTCAGGTATTTTTGGTGGTGCTCCAGTCTTCTGTACGTGGTGCCTGAACGCCGAAAGTGGCCCGCAATTCTTCGGGCCACCGACAGCATCTCTTGCACGCCCCTGTCGTTTTTTAAATAATTCTGCACCGCCAAATTCAAGGTATGTGCAAAACATGGGACGTGCTGGAATTTGCCCAGATGTAATGCACGCACAATATTGCTGGCATTGTCCGATGTCACAAATCCCCAGGAGAGTCCAATTGGGGTAAGCCATTCTGCGATGATCTTCCTCAGTTGCCGTAAGAGGTTTTCAGCTGTGTGCGTATTCTGGAAAGCGGTGATACAAAGCGTAGCCTGCCTAGGAACGAGTTGGCGTTTGCGAGATGCTGCTACTGGTGCCGCCGCTGCTGTTCTTGCAGCGGGAGGCAATACATCTACCCAGTGGGCTGTCACAGTTATATAGTCCTGAGTCTGCCCTGCTCCACTTGTCCACATGTCCGTGGTTAAGTGGACATTGGGTACAACTGCATTTTTTAGGACACTGGTGAGTCTTTTTCTGAGGTCTGTGTACATTTTCGGTATCGCCTGCCTAGAGAAATGGAACCTAGATGGTATTTGGTACTGGGGACACAGTACCTCAATCAAGTCTATAGTTGGCTCTGAATTAACGATGGATACCGGAACCACGTTTCTCACCGCCCAGGCTGCCAAGGCCTCAGTTATCCGCTTTGCAGCAGGATGACTGCTGTGATATTTCATCTTCCTCGCAAAGGATTGTTGTACAGTCAATTGCTTACTGGAAGTAGTACAAGTGGTCTTCCAACTTCCCCTCTGGGATGATGATCGACTCCCAGCAGCAACAACAGCAGCACCAGCAGCAGTAGGCGTTACACTCAAGGATGCATCGGAGGAATCCCAGGCAGGAGAGGACTCGTCAGACTTGCCAGTGACATGGCCTGCAGGACTATTGGCTTTCCTGGGTAAGGAGGAAATTGACACTGAGGGAGTTGGTGGTGTGGTTTGCAGGAGCTTGGTTACAAGAGGAAGGGATTTACTGGTCAGTGGACTGCTTCCGCTGTCGCCCAAAGTTTTTGAACTTGTCACTGACTTATGATGAATGCGCTGCAGGTGACGTATAAGGGAGGATGTTCCGAGGTGGTTAACGTCCTTACCCCTACTTATTACAGCTTGACAAAGGCAACACACGGCTTGACACCTGTTGTCCGCATTTGTGTTGAAATAATTCCACACCGAAGAGCTGATTTTTTTTGTATTTTGACCAGGCATGTCAATGGCCATAATCCTCCCACGGACAACAGGTGTCTCCCCGGGTGCCTGACTTAAACAAACCACCTCACCATCAGAATCCTCCTTGTCAATTTCCTCCCCAGCGCCAGCAACACCCATATCCTCATCCTGGTGTACTTCAACACTGACATCTTCAATTTGACTATCAGGAACTGGACTGCGGGTGCTCCTTCCAGCACTTGCAGGGGGCGTGCAAATGGTGAAAGGCGCAAGCTCTTCCCGTCCAGTGTTGGGAAGGTCAGGCATCGCAACCGACACAATTGGACTCTCCTTGGGGATTTGTGATTTCGAAGAACGCACAGTTCTTTGCTGTGCTTTTGCCAGCTTAAGTCTTTTCTTTTTTCTAGCGAGAGGATGAGTGCTTCCATCCTCATGTGAAGCTGAACCACTAGCCATGAACATAGGCCAGGGCCTCAGCCGTTCCTTGCCACTCCGTGTCGTAAATGGCATATTGGCAAGTTTACGCTTCTCCTCAGACGCTTTTAATTTTATTTTTGAGGCATTTTACTGATCTTTTGTGTTTTGGATTTTACATGCTCTGTACTATGACATTGGGCATCGGCCTTGGCAGACGACGTTGATGGCATTTCATCGTCTTGGCCATGACTAGTGGCAGCAGCTTCAGCACGAGGTGGAAGTGGAATTGATCTTTCCCTATTTTTTTAACCTCCACATTTTTGTTCTCCATATTTTAATGCGCACAACTAAAAGGCACCACAGGTATACAATGTAGATGGATGGATAGTATACTTAATGGATGACAAGTGACGACACAGAGGTAGGTACAGCAGTGGCCTACCGTACTGCTATATACAGTATAATAAATGGACCTGGTGGACACTGTCAGCAAACTGCTAAACTAGTATAAAAAAAAAGCCACCACAGGTATACAATGTAGATGGATGGATAGTATACTTATTAATGGATGACGAGTGACGACACAGAGGTAGGTACAGCAGTGGCCTACCGTACTGCTATATACAGTATAATGGATCTGGTGGACACTGTCAGCAGACTGCTAAACTACTAGTATTAAAAAAAAAGGCACCACAGGTATACAATGTAGATGGATGGATAGTATACTTATTAATGGATGACGAGTGACGACACAGAGGTAGGTACAGCAGTGGCCTACCGTACTGCTATATACAGTATAATGGACCTGGTGGACACTGTCAACAAACTGCTAAACTAGTATAAAAAAAAAGCCACCACAGGTATACAATGTAGATGGATGGATAGTATACTTATTAATGGATGACGAGTGACGACACAGAGGTAGGTACAGCAGTGGCCTACTGTACTGCTAAATACAGTATAATAAATGGACCTGGTGGACACTGTCAGCAAACTGCTAAACTAGTATAAAAAAAAAGCCACCACAGGTATACAATGTAGATGGATGGATAGTATACTTATTAATGGATGACGAGTGACGACACAGAGGTAGGTACAGCAGTGGCCTACCGTACTGCTATATACAGTATAATGGACCTGGTGGACACTGCCAGCAAACTGCTAAACTAGTATAAAAAAAAAGCCACCACAGGTATACAATGTAGATGGATGGATAGTATACTTATTATTATTAATGGATGACGAGTGACGACACAGAGGTAGGTACAGCAGTGGCCTACCGTACTGCTATATACAGTATAATGGACCTGGTGGACACTGTCAGCAAACTGCTAAACTAGTATAAAAAAAAGCCACCACAGGAGTGTTTTTCAGGCAGACAAACGTATACTGGTGGTCACTGTCAGCAAAACTGTGCACTGTACTACTGCTATAGCTGCTCCCCAGTCCCCACAATTAAGCAGTGTGAGCACTCAGCACAGATATATCATGCAGCACACTGAGCACAGATATGGTATGGAGCGTTTTTTTTCAGGCAGAGAACGGATAAAAAAACTGGTGGTCACGACTCACTTATCAGCAAAACTCTGCACTGTAATGTACTCCTCCTAACAGCTGCTACCCAATCCTCCCCACAATTATAGTAAAATAAAACAAGCAATCAGATCAACCAACTGTCTCGTATTAGTAGTAGTACGGAGAGGACGCCAGCCACGTCCTCTCCCTATCAATCTCAATGCACGTGTGAAAATGGCGGCGACGTGCGGCTGCTTATATAGAATCTGAATCTCGCGAGAATCCGACAGGGGGATGATGACGTTCGGGCGCGCTCGGGTTAACCGAGCCATACGGGAGAATCCGAGTATGGCTCGGACCCGTGTAAAAAGGGTGACGTTCGGGGGGGTTCGGTTTCTCGGAAACCGAACCCGCTCATCACTATAAAAAGGGTGTGATTTGTAAGGTGCAGGGACCAGTGAGGAAGTCGGCCACTGAAAAGACAGCGGCAGCTATCAATTAACTTAATTCAATGTGTCACAGAATGGAAAGAGAGGTGCCCCCCTTCAGAGCAGGAGCCCGGCGGCAGATGACTCCGTTGCCTCCCAGAGTTCTGCCTCTGCTCCCCTGCAGTGCACATGGTTTTGCCCAACTGCTAACAAAAATCCTGCTGCGATCAACTCAGAATTACCCCCTAAGTGCTGTTGGCATACAAGCGATTTGAAAATAACACAGAGGTAAATGGGGTTTAATGTTTAATGAATGGATGTTAGAAAAGGGAAAGGACAGTATTGTAAAATTAAAGGATACATTTATAGTAAAGAAACACAGACTAGGAGCATGATTTCCTCCAGTGGTGCTCAGCAGTGCCGAAGACTTGGGTATACCATGATTGAGGTTTGGTTAGAAGCAATATTGCTGGTGTTGGCTGATGCTGTATTTACTAGAGCTTTAGGGGTATATTCAATTGAAGTCGGATCCATTCCAACATGCATTTGTCGGAATGGATCTGACAACCCCTATTCACATCTCATCTCAATTCGACTTTTTCAAGTTGAATTGAGATGAGGGACCCAGAAAAGGAGAGGGGGGGGGGAGCCGCGGGGAGACCAGCGGGGGACAGCCGCCGGCAGACGCAGATCTGCGCTACAGTATCGCTGCAGGAGGATGTCACACAGCCGCCCGACCTCACGGCAGTGTCCACCCGGCTCCAGCAAGCGTGATCTCACTTGCTGGAGCCAGATGAAAGCTGCCGTGAGTGGCGCGGCTGTGTGACATCCTACTGCAGAGCTGTGCTGTAGCGCTGATCTCCCCTGGCTGCCCGCGGATGTCCCCCCATCTCCCTGCGGCTCTCCCCCCTCTCCTGTTCTAAGCCCTCATCTCAGTCCGACGTGTTTTTATGTCGGACTGAGATGGTCGAAAAGGGGGCCAAAACCTGTCGGTTTTGGCCCCGTTTTCGACACAAGCACGTGGATCGGCAGCTATTCCTCCGATCCACGTGCTTTTCGACAAGTCGAATTCATTGACTTGTCAAAAAATTTAGGGATTTATTGAATAGGTCGAATTAGGATTCGACCTTAAAAAGTCGAAAACTGTCGTCTTTTCGACAAACGGCAGTTTTTTACTTCAATTAAATATACCCCTTAGTGTTTTGTTAAAGACAGAGGAGCACATGTATTAACCTGGAGAAGGCATAAGGAAGTGATAAGCCAGTGATATGTGCAAGGTGATAGAAACCAGCCAATCAGCTCCAATATGTAAATTAACAGTTAGGATCTGATTGGCTGCTGCCTTTATCACCTTGCACATATTACTGTTTATCACTTCCTTATGCCTTCTCCAGGTTACATCTGCCCCACAGAGAGAGAACCTGATTGGGTCATCACTGGTTAGTCATAGGAGAGAGTCATCCTTTTAGTGAAAATGAGAAGTGAATCAGTATGTGTATGTTGATTTAAGTGCAGAGTCGGACATGAGGCAAGGAGAGGATGAAAGAAAGGAAGTTGTGGTCAAGGAGGAGAAGCAAGAGTTGAAATGGAAGCAGAGAGTATAAGGTGAAGGGAATGTCCATCACAGCGAGTAGGAGGTGGAATGAAAGATGATTTGTGACAGCAAAGACAGTGACAGTGAATTTGCCAGTGGGATTTCTGACATCACCTCGCTTGAGAGAAGGCAGGTCAATAGAAAGGAAATAATTGAGCCAGACAGTGTTTGTTTTGGAAATTGGGAAACTGGACCGTGGTGGTGATAAATAACAGCAACACAAAGTTGGAGATGAGATTAAACATGCAGAGTGTCAAATACAAAGTTGTTCAAAGTGTTATGGAGATGCACAAAACCCACAGGGCACTCTGATGCCCTTGTGTGTGGAGCATAGTAATCCCTTGTCTGTGGAGCATAGTAATCCCTTGTGTGTGGAGCATAGTAATCCCTTTATTAATGAATGCAATGTTTTAGAATATTAATACCTGAATCCTAGAATACTGTAATCCATGGTCACTGCTACCACTCAGCATTTCCAACCACTGTAAGCCTTTACCCTTAATTATAAACGATCACCACTCTGCAAAATTCATAACTCTCATACTTATATATGATTATAAGTGGTATAAATAGTATATTGCTCCTCAAAGACTAGAGTTCTGGAGCAATAAGAAAGGCTAATAAGATAAATCAATTACTTAAACAAGCAAAAATATGTACAATACTTAACAGAAGAAATGATAATGAAAATGTTCCAAAAGAGTGACAGTACATAAATGTACTGAAGCATTGAAAATAATATTGAGAATAATAGAAGCAACTGCCTTTTGTCTAAAGGAATTACTGTAGTTTAGCATAAAATAAGAATTTACTTACCGATAATTCTATTTCTCGGAGTCCGTAGTGGATGCTGGGGTTCCTGAAAGGACCATGGGGAATAGCGGCTCCGCAGGAGACAGGGCACAAAAAGTAAAGCTTTAGTATCAGGTGGTGTGCACTGGCTCCTCCCCCCATGACCCTCCTCCAAGCCAGTTAGATACTGTGCCCGGACGAGCGTACATAATAAGGAAGGATTTTGAATCCCGGGTAAGACTCATACCAGCCACACCAATCACACTGTACAACCTGTGATCTGAACCCAGTTAACAGTATGATAACAGCGGAGCCTCTGAAAAGATGGCTCACAACAATAATAACCCGATTTTTGTAACTATGTACAAGTATTGCAGATAATCCGCACTTGGGATGGGCGCCCAGCATCCACTACGGACTCCGAGAAATAGAATTATCGGTAAGTAAATTCTTATTTTCTCTATCGTCCTAGTGGATGCTGGGGTTCCTGAAAGGACCATGGGGATAATACCAAAGCTCCCAAACGGGCGGGAGAGTGCGGATGACTCTGCAGCACCGAATGAGAGAACTCCAGGTCCTCCTTAGCCAGGGTATCAAATTTGTAGGATTTTACAAACGTGTTTGCCCCTGACTAAATAACCGCTCGGCAAAGTTGTAAAAGCCGAGACCCCTCGGGCAGCCGCCCAAGATGAGCCCACCTTCCTTGTGGAATGGGCATTTACATATTTTGGCTGTGGCAGGCCTGCCACAGAATGTGCAAGCTGAATTGTATTACACATCCAACTAGCAATAGTCTGCTTAGAAGCAAAAGCACCCAGTTTGTTGGGTGCATACAGGATAACAGCAAGTCAGTTTTCCTGACTCCAGCCGTCCTGGAACATATTTTCAGGGCCCTGACAACATCTAGCAACTTGGAGTCCTCCAAGTCCCTAGTAGGTGCAAGGCACCACAATAAGCTGGTTCAGGTGAAACACTGACACCACCTTAGGGAGAGAACTGGGGACGAGTCCGCAGCTCTGCCCTGTCCGAATGGACAAACAGATATGGGCTTTTTTGAGAAAAAAACACCAATTTGACACTCGCCTGGTCCAGGCCAGGGCCAAGATCATGGTCACTTTTCATGTGAGATGCTTCAAATCCACAGATTTGACTGGTTTTAAACCAATGTGATTTGAGGAATCCCAGAACTACGTTGAGATCCCACAGTGCCACTGGAGGCACAAAAGGGGGTTGTATATGCAATACTCCCTTGACAAAATTCTGGACTTCAGGAACTGAAGCCAATTCTTTCTGGAAGAAAATCGACAGGGCCGAAATTTGAACCTTAATGGACCCCAATTTGAGGCCCATAGACACTCCTGTTTTCAGGAAATGCAGGAAACGACCGAGTTGAAATTTCTTTGTGGGGCCTTCCTGGCCTCACACCACGCAACATATTTTCGCCACATGTGGTGATAATGTTGTGCGGTCACCTCCTTTCTGGCTTTGACCAGGGTAGGAATGACCTCTTCCGGAATGCCTTTTTCCCTTAGGATCCGGCGTTCCACCGCCATGCCGACAAACGCAGCTGCGGTAAGTCTTGGAACAGACATGGTACTTGCTGAAGCAAGTCCCTTCTTAGCGGCAGAGGCCATAAAACCTCTGTAAGCATCTCTTGAAGTTCCGGGTACCAAGTCCTTCTTGGCCAATCCGGAGCCATGAGTATAGTTCTTACTCCTCTACGTCTTATAATTCTCAGCACCTTAGGTATGAGAAGCAGAGGAGGGAACACATACACCGACTGGTACACCCACGGTGTTACCAGAACGTCCACAGCTATTGCCTGAGGGTCTCTTGACCTGGCGCAATACCTGTCCCGTTTTTTGTTCAGACGGGACGCCATCATGTCCACCTTTGGTATTTCCCAACGGTTTACAATCATGTGGAAAAAACTTCCCGATGAAGTTTCCACTCTCCCGGGTGGAGGTCGTGCCTGCTGAGGAAGTCTGCTTCCCAGTTTCCATTCCCGGGATGAAACACTGCTGACAGTGCTATCACATGATTTTCCGCCCAGCGAAAAGTCCTTGCAGTTTTTGCCATTGCCCTCCTGCTTCTTGTGTCGCCCTGTCAGTTTACGTGGGCGACTGCCGTGATGTTTTTCCCACTGGATCAATACCGGCTGACCTTGAAGCAGAGGTCTTGCTAAGCTTAGAGTATTATAATTTTACCCTTAGCTCCAGTATATTTATGTGGAGAAAAGTCTCCAGACTTGATCACACTCCCTGGAAATTTTTTCCTTGTGTGACTGCTCCCCAGCCTCTCGGGCTGGGCTCCGTGGTCACCAGCATCCAATCCTGAATGCCAAATCTGCGGCCCTCTAGAAGATGGGCACTCTATAACCACCACAGGAGAGACACCCTTGTCCTTGGATATAGGGTTATCCGCTGATGCATCTGAAGATGCGATCCGGACCATTTTTCCAGCAGATCCCACTGAAAAGTTCTTGCGTGAAATCTGCCGAATGGAATTGCTTCGTAGGAAGCCACCATTTTTACCAGGACCCTTGTGCAATGATGCACTGTTTTTAGGAGGTTCCTGACTAGCTCGGATAACTCCCTGGCTTTCTCTTCCGGGAGAAACACCTTTTTCTGGACTGTGTCCAGAATCATCCCTAGGCACAGCAGACGTGTCGTCGGGATCAGCTGCGATTTTGGAATATTTAGAATCCACCCGTGCTGTTGTAGCAGTATCCGAGATAGTGCTACTCCGACCTCCAACTGTTCCCTGGACTATGCCCTTATCAGGAGATCGTCCAAGTAAGGGATAATTAAGACGCCTTTTCTTCGAAGAAGAATCATCATTTCGGCCATTACCTTGGTAAAGACCCGGGGTGCCGTGGACAATCCAAACGGCAGCGTCTAAAACTGATAGTGACAGTTCTGCACCACGAACCTGAGGTACCCTTAGTGAGAAGGGCAAATTTGGGACATAGAGGTAAGCATCCCTGATGTCCCCGGACACTATATAGTCCCCTTCTTCCTGGTTCGTTATCACTGCTCTGAGTGACTCCATCTTGATTTGAACCTTTGTAAGTGTTCAAAAAATTTTTTAGAATAAGTCTCACCTAGCCTTCTGGCTTCAGTACCACAATATAGTGTGGAATAATACCCCTTTTCCTTGTAGTAGGAGGGGTAATTTAATTATCACCTGCTGGGAATACAGCTTGTGAATTTTTTCCCATACTGCCTCCTTGTCGGAGGGAGACCTTGGTAAAGCAGACTTCAGGAGCCTGCGAAGAGGAAACGTCTCTACATTCCAATCTGTACCCCTGGGATACTACTTGTAGGATCCAGGGGTCCTGTACGGTCTCAGCGCCATGCTGAGAACTTGTCAGAAGCGGTGGAGCGCTTCTGTTCCTGGGAATGGGCTGCCTGCTGCAGTCTTCTTCCCTTTCCTCTATCCCTGGGCAGATATGATCTTATAGGGACGAAAAGACTGAGGTTGAAAAGACGGTGTCTTTTTCTGCAGAGATGTGACTTAGGGTAAAAACGGTGGATTTTCCAGCAGTTGCCGTGGCCACCAGGTCCGATGGACCGACCCCAAAAAACTCCTCTTCCTTTATACGGCAATACACCTTTTTGCCGTTTGGAATCTGCATCACCTGACCACTGTCGTGTCCATAACATCTTCTGGCAGATATGGACATCGCATTTACTCTTGATGCCAGAGTGCAAATATCCCTCTGTGCATCTCGCATATATAGAAATGCATCCTTTAAATGCTCTATAGTCAATAAAATACTGTCCCTGTCAAGGGTATCAATATTTTTAGTCAGGGAATCCGACCAAGCCACCCCAGCTCTGCACATCCAGGCTGAGGCGATCGCTGGTCGCAGTATAACACCAGTATGTGTGTATATACTTTTTATGATATTTTCCAGCCTCCTGTCAGCTGGTCCTTGAGGACGGCCCTATCTATAGACGGTACCGCCACTTGTTTTGATAAGCGTGTGAGCGCCTTATCCACCCTAAGGGGTGTTTCCCAACGCGCCCTAACTTCTGGCGGGAAAGGGTATACCGCCCATAATTTTCTATCGGGGGGAACCCACGCATCATCACACACTTTATTTAATTTATCTGATTCAGGAAAAACTACTGTAGTTTTTTCACATCCCACATAATACCCTCTTTTGTGGTACTTGTAGTATCAGAAATATGTAACACCTCCTTCATTGCCTTTAACGTGTGGCCCTAATAAGGAATACGTTTGTTTATTCACCGTCGACACTGGATTCAGTGTCCCTGTCTGTGTCTGTGTCGACCGACTAAAGTAAACGGGCGTTTTAAAACCCCTGACGGTGTTTTTGAGACGTCTGGACCGGTACTAATTGTTTGTCGGCCGTCTCATGTCGTCAACCGACCTTGCAGCGTGTTGACATTATCACGTAATTCCCTAAATAAGCCATCCATTCCGGTGTCGACTCCCTAGAGAGTGACATCACCATTACAGGCAATTGCTCCGCCTCCTCACCAACATCGTCCTCATACATGTCGACACACACGTACCGACACACAGCACACACACAGGGAATGCTCTGATAGAGGACAGGACCCACTAGCCCTTTGGAGAGACAGAGGGAGAGTTTGCCAGCACACACCAAAAACGCTATAATTATATAGGGACAACCTTATATAAGTGTTTTCCCTTATAGCATCTGTTTTATATATTTCTAACGCCAAATTAGTGCCCCCCCTCTCTGTTTTAACCCTGTTTCTGTAGTGCAGTGCAGGGGAGAGCCTGGGAGCCTTCCCTCCAGCCTTTCTGTGATGGAAAATGGCGCTGTGTGCTGAGGAGATAGGCCCCGCCCCTTTTTCGGCGGCCTCGTCTCCCGCTTTTAACGGATTCTGGCAGGGGTTAAATATCTCCATATAGCCTCCGGAGGCTATATGTGAGGTATTTTTAGCCAAAATAGGTTTTCATTTGCCTCCCAGGGCGCCCCCCTCCCAGCGCCCTGCACCCTCAGTGACTGCCGTGTGAAGTGTGCTGAGAGGAAAATGGCGCACAGCTGCAGTGCTGTGCGCTACCTTTAGAAGACTGAGGAGTCTTCTGCCGCCGATTCTGGACCTCTTCTTACTTCAGCATCTGCAAGGGGGCCGGCGGCAAGGCTCCGGTGACCATCCAGGCTGTACCTGTGATCGTCCCTCTGGAGCTGATGTCCAGTAGCCAAGAAGCCAATCCATCCTGCACGCAGGTGAGTTCACTTCTTCTCCCCTAAGTCCCTCGTTGCAGTGATCCTGTTGCCAGCAGGACTCACTGTAAAATAAAAAACCTAAGCTAAACTTTTCTAAGCAGCTCTTTAGGAGAGCCACCTAGATTGCACCCTTCTCGGCCGGGCACAAAAATCTAACTGGCTTGGAGGAGGGTCATGGGGGGAGGAGCCAGTGCACACCACCTGATACTAAAGCTTTACTTTTTGTGCCCTGTCTCCTGCGGAGCCGCTATTCCCCATGGTCCTTTCAGGAACCCCAGCATCCACTAGGACGATAGAGAAAAAGAGGTGGATAATCCCATTTCAACTGTCCAGGCTCAATATGATCTTGCTTACTGTAGTGGCCAGAAGGTGCGACCAGCAGAGGCAGCTGCAGTGCCGGGTCCAGTAAGAGGGAGTTGGAGTCTTTTGCGTAACATGATCTCAGTTAGGCAGTTGAACAGAGATGGAAACAGCAATGAAAGTTGAGCTCCGTTAGACCATCAGCCAAGATGAGATGGCAACAATGAAGTCAGAGGGACCAGCGGTTAAACAGATGTGAAACCAGAAATTTCAGTTGAGTTTTGTGGGTCCAACAGCCAAATAAAGACAGAAGATCCTTAGATCTGCCTTGTTCTTGGTATGATGTGGATTCTGATTGATAATGTGTAATTTAAGAGTCAGGTAGACCTAGAGCTAAGCCAATGTACAGATAAAGCTAACGGCCAACTGCATGCCAAGTTCCTCCTCCATCTTCATGTGTACCCTGTTCCAAACCCCACATAGATAGACACTCTGCAGAAAACACCCATTACCAAATACATTGCACAAAGATTTCCCTGTTACACTAATTGCACAGATCATCCCATTCATAATCACTTATACAGGCCATGTATTGGACCGTGCTAGTTTGCAGACCTCCTGTCCTCTACATGTTATGAATTCCCGTCAATGCTGTGTAATAAACCTCCACTCTGAATCTCTACATGACATACATGATCTGGCTAGAGACTGCAGGTGGGTTATTAGCCTTATGAGAAAATTCTACTTATGGTACATTGATTGCATATTGAATGGGTGGTCTTCTGTATGCCGAATGTCGGGATCCCGGCGCACAGTATACCGGCGCCGGAATCCCGACACCCGGCAAACTGACAACTATTCTCCCTCGTGGGGGTCCACGACCCCCCTAGAGGGAGAATAAAATAGTGTGGCGCGCGTGGCGCGCCACCGTGCCCGCACCGTGGCGAGTGCAGCGAGCCCGCAAGGGGCTCATTTGCGCTCGCCACGCTGTTGGTATGCCGGCAGTCGGGCTCCCGGCGCCGGGAGCCCGAGCGCCGGCATACCGTACTACACCCTATTGAATAGTGTGAGGCAGAGGAGTTCTGAATCAAAATAATAGCTGGATTGTAAATTACCAATAGATGTAGTTTATACTTAATATACCAGTGATGTACAGTGAGGTCAATGGCTGGGGAGGCACTGGCTTCTCCTGTACATCTCCAGTACAGGGGATGATGTGCCTGGTGCAGGACAGCACACGCACTGGCGGCTATACAGTCACTATGTTATAGTAGTACGCAGGAGTCACACATCGTCTGCTAGGAGCTCAACATTCTATTCTGTCTGCCAGTCCCCATTCCCTACATGTACTGAGGTCTCCCTTATAGGTGCTCTAGATGTGATCCCTTATGTGTGTGTATGGGCCATACACTTATGGGTGACTCCAGGGTACTGTCACTGTGCGTACCGTGCAGCGCCTGGTGATAGGCGGGCGCTGCTGAGGATGCTACCTGAGAGGAGGAGGAGGAGAGCGCCACCCATCACTGCACAATGTACTCACAGTTTACCACCGCAGCAGGCTAAAGGGTCGGCACCGCAGATTAACGGTACTTTACACTCAGGCTTGTCCGGAACTGCCATCTGCAGGTTAACGGAGAGTAACGAGCACCACTGAACAATGAATTCCCAGCTTACTACAACCGCCGCCTTCAGGTCCGATGCCGCTGATTATCTGCTGTCCGGCCTCCCCAGCGCTGCTAGCTGGGGGTAACGGAGAGCACCGGGCGCAGATGGATCCTGTCAGGAAGGCAGCAGCTCACATCACCACCAGCAGGACAGGAGTCAGGGGGAATAAAGAGAGGTGAGCCTTGTTCCTCCACCTGTATCTGTGATTAGACCAGCAAATCCACTGTCCAATCACATGTGCCTTGCTGGCAGGGGAAGACCGTACCTGTCAACGAGTCACATGTATAAGTGCCACTCTCACTGCTTTTTTTCAATGGGCTTTTACATCCCAGTGCTTGGCCCCATCCACCCGCTCTATCCCCGTTACCGTTGTCAACGGGAGGCACTTGCTATCAGTGCCTCCCAAACTTATTTTGTGTGTTAAAATTATTAGAATACTATAAATAAGATTCTTATGACACAGAATATGTGTCATAAGTATCTTCTTTGTATTACTGTAATCATTAATGACAGGGGAGGCACTGCCTCCCCTGACTCCACGTCCCTGGGATATACTGTACTAGAGGTCGCATGAGGTGATACCAGTTGGAGTTTCATGTGACTACTTTTGTTAACAAATCAAAAAAGTTGAATAAAAGGTAAATTCATGGGTTTTCAAAAATTCTTTAAAACTAACTATAGAACAAGCAGTTAATTTCCCCTAAATCTATTTATGAGTTTGGGCATACTGCACTTAAAGTAATGATATGAATCCCTACAAGCTACCTTATACGTCCAGGAAAAAGACATTCTAAATTGTGTTTCTACCAAAGTCACAAAATTACTTTATCTTTCACATATAAAACAAACCATACCTGGTAAATTATTTCTAAAGTTTATTTTAATGAAATATAAAAAATGGTGTAACAGATAGATACATAGATATACATCTAGGTAACAGTAGCAATAAAATATCACTTATTACATTTAAAGGCCATACTGAATATCACATATTGTATATTTTTAAAGGATTCAATGATTTGATGTGACATTCAGTGAATAAACTCATTGTAAGTTGAAATCATAATGCCAAATCACAAGCAAAGAAGACTGGGCAACATTTGTAAGAATTATTTGATCAGTTTAGACCAACTATGTTAGTAAATACCAACAGGTCTGTGTTTCCTTTTGAATGTATATTTTACTGGGACTAGTCATGTCCTAAGCTCTGTCACTGACTGAAGTAGGGTTGACAAGAAAAATGTAGGACTTTAGTGACAGGAAATAAAGTCTAGGACAAGATCTTTTATGGAGCCAGGGAATAAGACTATGAGTTTGCCAACTTCTTGGTTTCTTAAAAATGTTGGCTCTTCAATTGTTCTGTATAAATCTGTTCTCTAGATTTTCAAAATCTTCCTCCATTTCTTAGGTCTTTTTCGTCTAATCTTGACTTATCCTACATTTCAGTATACTTAGCACAGCTACTTCAGTATACAATGTAAACAGCTCATCTACTGGATTAAAATAAATCATCAGTTTAGTATGTGATTTTATTTTTGCAAAATACTTTGGTTGAGTAATGAAATGTTGTAGCTCATTTTGCTACAACGTATTTGCTTGGTCTTCATTTTGCAATCTGGCATTAGATATACCCTCTACTTGTCTGCACTTCTACCTGCCTTCTTAATGACTGTATCTAGGCATTTCATTTCAAATTACATGATGTCAAGTTTTGATCCAATTCATTTATTACTATTCACATTGTATTAAATGCAGATGGGCTTTATAATAATACACCAATTGTCCTCAAATGTGTTAATTCAATGTTTCCGTTGTTACATTCAAGTAAATCAATAGTTGCAGAATTAATGTTAATTTTATAACAAAATGGCAGAGCGCCTAAAATATTTGGTTTAGTCCACTTTCTTGTCTGATTCATTACATGCTTCCTCTTTGCTGTTGATCCCAACTTGATTTCTTGCAACAAAGGGCTCTATATATTTGTCTTCTTCTTCAGTTTGCTGCAACACATGCAAATAATATTTTTGGTGTTCAAGGTATGTTGTAAACAACTTGGCATATTCTGGATGCTTCTTCAAAAACTTCTCAAACTCTTCTGTAACCGGAAAGAAAGAACAAAATGTTGAATCTACAAAAGTCATTATAGTAACATCTATATTATTAAAATTATTATTTATGTAGCACCACCACCATTGTACACACTGCCGCATAGAATATATGTCATCAATATAGTGCAGTGGTTCTCAGCTAGAGTCCATAAGTACCCCCAATAGATCATATTTTCAGGATTGTTATCTGTGGACCTAGCATAATAAATTAATGCCACTGTGCATTATTAAGGAAATCCAGAAAACATGACCTGTTGAGGGTACTTGAGGTCTGCAGTTGAGAAGCACTGATCTACCATAGAGTAAAAATAATTATAGGAATCTAATTAGCATACCAGTATGTTTTTAGAGTGTGGAAGAAAACACTTCCACACTCCAAAGGAAACCCACACAATCACAGAGAGAACATATCAACTACACACATATGGGGCTATGTTTGAATTGAACTCATTTCCCCAACACTGTGAGGCAGTAATACTAACCAGTCTGCCATTTTATGTATCTCATAACAGACATTTGCTTTCATTTTCAAAACCAACACATTAAGGGGCATATATATCAAGCACTTTTTGCAATCAATCATCTAAAAATTGTCAATGTCTGCATAACTGATCCACATGATTTATTACGAGGTTACCAGAGTATTCATCAGCGGTGTCTGCTGTAGTCCCTCTATTTTTGTTCTCAAGTGTAGTCCCAGTGAGTTTAAGAACTGTGATATTGCCAAATGTATCAAGCTTTGTCAAATTTAGCTTTTCGGAGCTCGACTCTCTATAGTGATCTCCATATTTGCCATCATTGTAGCCTGTAGACTACAAGATCCCACTTCACATCCCTCTCCAGTAATGACTGCTTGCACATGGGGTCCGAGGTTCAATATAGAAAAATGCAAAGTTATGCATTTTGGGACAAAAAACACACACGCATCCTACACTCTAAATAGGAAAAATATAGGGGAAACTGTGGTGGAAAAAATAAGATTTTATACCTACCGGTAAATCTTTTTCTCCTAGTCCGTAGAGGATGCTGGGGACTCCGTAAGGACCATGGGGTATAGACGGGCTCCGCAGGAGACATGGGCACTCCAAGACTTTAGATGGGTGTGAACTGGCTCCTCCCTCTATGCCCCTCCTCCAGACCTCAGTTAAAGAACTGTGCCCAGAGGAGACGGACAGTACGAGGAATGGATTTTTGTTAATCTAAGGGCGAGATACATACCAGCCCACACCATACACACCGTACAACATGGTATAAACTAAACCAGTTAACAGCATGAACAAAACAGCATCAGCCAGAGACTGATCACAACTGTAACATAACCCTTATGTAAGCAACAACTATTCACAAGCCTTGCAGAAATAGTCCGCGCTGGGACGGGCGCCTAGCATCCTCTACGGACTAGGAGAAAAAGATTTAGCGGTAGGTTTAAAATCGTATTTTCTCTTACGTCCTAGAGGATGCTGGGGACTCCGTAAGGACCATGGGGATTATACCAAAGCTCCAGACCGGGCGGGAGAGTGCGGATGACTCTGCAGCACCGATTGAGCAAACATGAGGTCCTCATCAGCCAGGGTATCAAACTTGTAGAATTTTGCAAAAGTGTTTGAACCCGACCAAGTAGCTGCTCGGCAAAGCTGTAATGCCGAGACGCCTCGGGCAGCCGCCCAAGAAGAGCCCACCTTCCTAGTGGAATGGGCCTTTACCGAATTTGGTAATGACAATCCAGCCGTAGAATGAGCCTGCTGAATCGTATAACAGATCCAGCGAGCAATAGTCTGCTTAGAAGCAGGAGCGCCAACCTTGTTGGCTGCATACAGGACAAACAGTGCCTCTGTTTTCCTAACCCGAGTCGTCCTGGCTACATAAATTTTTAAGGCCCTGACTACATCAAGGGACTTGGAATCCTCCAAGTCACCCGTAGCCAGAGGGACCACAATAGGTTGGTTCATATGAAACGATGAAACTACCTTAGGTAGAAATTGAGGACGAGTTCTTAACTCTGCTCGATCCACATGTAAAATCAGATAGGGGCTCTTGTGAGACAAAGCCGCCAATTCGGACACCCGCCTCGCAGATGCCAAGGCAAACAACATGACCACTTTCCAAGTGAGAAATTTTAACTCAACCGTTTGAAGAGGTTCAAACCAGTGTGATTTAAGGAACTGTAACACCACGTTAAGGTCCCACGGTGTCACTGGGGGCACAAAAGGAGGTTGGATGTGCAGCACTCCCTTTACAAAAGTCTGGACTTCTGGGAGAGAAGCCAATTCCTTCTGAATGAATATAGATAAGGCCGAAATCTGCACCTTAATGGAGCCTAACTTTAGGCCCATATCCACTTCTGTTTGTAGAAAGTGGAGAAAACGACCCAGCTGAAAATCTTCCGTAGGAGCATTCTTGGCTTCACACCAAGATACATATTTCCTCCAGATAAAGGTGGTAATGCTTTGCCGTCACCTCCTTCCTAGCTTTGATTAGAGTAGGGATGACTTCCCCTGGAATACCTTTCTTAGCTAGGATTTGGTGTTCAACCGCCATGCCGTCAAACGTAACCGCGGTAAGTCTTGGAACACACAGGGCCCCTGTTGCAACAGGTCCTCCCTGGGAGGAAGAGGCCAAGGAGCTTCCGTGAGCATTTCCTGAAGATCTGAATACCAGGCCCTTCGAGGCCAATCTGGAACAATGAGTATTGTCTGCACTCTTGTTCGTCTTATGATTCTCAATATTTTTGAGATGAGTGGAAGTGGAGGGAACACATAGACCGACTGAAACACCCACGGTGTCACTAGGGCGTCCACCGCCACTGCCTGAGGGTCCCTCGACCTGGAACAATACGTCCAAATCTTTTTGTTGAGGCGTGACGCCATCATGTCTACTTGAGGAACTCCCCAAAAACTTGTCACCACTGCGAAGACTTCTTGGTGGAGGTTCACTCTCCTGGATGGAGATCGTGTCTGCTGAGGAAGTCTGCTTCCCAGTTGTCTACTCCCGGAATGAAGACTGCTGACAGAGCGCTTACATGATTTTCCACCCAGCGAAGAATCCTGGTGGCTTCTGCAATTGCTGCTCTGCTCCTTGTCCCGCCTTGGCGGTTTACATGCGCCACGGCTGTGACGTCTGACTGAATCAGAACGGATAGGTTGCGAAGAAGATTCTCCGCTTGTTGTAGGCCGTTGTATAGGGCCCTTAATTCCAGCACATTGATGTGTAGACAAGACTCCTGGCTTGACCATATTCCCTGAAAATTTCTTCCTTGTGTGACCGCTCCCCATCCTTGGAGGCTCGCGTCCGTGGTTACAAGAACCCAATCTTGAATGCCGAACCTGCGACCCTCCAGAAGGTGAGCACTCTGAAGCCACCACAGGAGAGATACCCTGGCCCTGGGGGACTGGCTTATCCTCCGATGCATTTGTAGATGGGACCCTGACCACTTGTCCAGAAGGTCCCGCTGAAAAGTTCTCGCATGGAACCTGCCGAACAGAATGGCCTCGTAGGCCGCCACCATCTTTCCCAATACTCGAGTGCATTGATAAACTGACACTCTTTTTGGTTTTAGCAGGTCCTTGACCATGTTCTGGAGTTCCTGGTCTTTTTCCGTTGGGAGAAAAACCCTCTTTTTTTCCCGTGTCCAGAACCATGCCCAAAAATGACAGCCGAGTTGTCGGAACCAACTGCGACTTTGGTAGATTTAGAATCCAGCCGTGTCGTTGTAGTACTCTCTGGGGGAGAGATACGCTTTTCAGTAACTGATCTCTTGATCTTGCCTTTATCAGGAGATCGTCCAAGTATGGGATAATTGTGACACCTTGCTTACGCAGGAGCACCATCCTTTCCGCCATTACCTTGGTGAAAATTCTCGGGGCCGTGGAAAGCCCAAACGGCAACGTCTGAAACTGGTAATGACAATCCTGTACAGCGAATCTCAGGTACGCCTGATGAGGCGGATATATGGGGACATGAAGGTATGCATCCTTTATGTCTAGTGACACCATAAAATCCCCCCCTTCCAGGCTGGAGATCACTGCCCGGAGAGATTCCATCTTGAATTTGAACCTTTTCAAATATAGGTTCAGGGATTTTAGATTCAGAATTGGTCTGACCGAGCCATCCAGCTTCGGGACCACAAATAGGGTTGAATAAAACCCCTTCCCCTCTTGCATTAGGGGAACCTTGATAATCACCTGCTGTTGACACAGCTTTTGTATGGCAGCTGAAACTATTTCCCTCTCTGGGGGAGAAGCTGGCAAGGCCGATTTGAAAAATTGGTGTGGAGGCACCTCTTCGAACTCCAGTTTTAGCCTTGGGATATAATTTCGACCGCCCAAGGATCCAAATCCGACTGAACCCAGACCTGGCTGAAGAGCTGAAGACGTGCCCCCACCGGTGCGGACTCCCTCAGCGGAGTCCCAGCGTCATGCAGTGGATTTTGTAGAGGCCGGGGAGGACTTTTGTTCCTGGGAACTAGCCGTAGCTGGTGTTCTTTTCCCTCTACCTCTACCTCTGGCGAGGAAGGAAGAGCCCCTGACCCTTTCTGAACTTGTGCGACCGAAAGGACTGCATCTGGTATTGAGGTGTTTTCTTATGCTGTGGGGGAACGTAAGGCAAAAAAGAAGACTTACCCACGGTAGCCGTGGAAACCAGGTCCGCGAGGCCCTCCTCAAATAAAACTTCACCTTTGTAAGGCAAAGCCTCCATATGTCTCTTTGAATCAGCATCACCTGTCCATTGACGGGTCCACAGGGACCTTCTAGCAGAAACTGCCATGGCATTGACTCTTGAACTCAACAGCCCAATATCTCTTGCAGCCTCTCTCATATATAATGCTGCGTCCTTAATGTGACCCAAGGTCAACAAAATACTATCTTTATCTAGGGTGTCAATGTCAGATGACAAGTTATCTGCCCACGCTGCAATTGCACTACCCACCCATGCCGACGCTACTGCCGGCCTGAGCAGGGCACCCATAGGCGTATAAATTGATTTTAAGGTAGTTTCCTGTCTGCGATCCGCAGGATCCTTGAGGGCTGCCGTGACCGGGGACGGTAGTGCAACCTTTTTGGACAAGCGCGTCAAGGCCTTGTCCACCGTGGGCGAGGATTCCCACCGTAACCTGTCCTGCAAGGGGAAAAGATACGCCATAATAATTCTCTTGGGAACCTGCAGTCTCTTGTCTGGAGTTTCCCAAGCCTTTTCAAATAAAGCGTTCAGCTCATGAGATGAGGGAAACCCACATCACATCTTACCACAGGTTTCTTTTCCTTAAACATGCAGACCCTTGTGTCAGGAACAGAGGGGTCCTCTGTGATATGCAAAACATCTTTTATTGCAATAATCATATATTGGATACTCTTGGCCACCCTTGGGTGCAACCTTGCATCATCATAGTCGACACTGGAGTTGGAATCCGTGTCGGTATCAGTGTCTGCTATCTGGGAAAATAAGAATTTTCTTACCGATAATTCTATTTCTCATAGTCCGTAGTGGATGCTGGGGACTCCGTAAGGACCATGGGGAATAGCGGCTCCGCAGGAGACTGGGCACATCTAAAGAAAGCTTTTGGACTATCTGGTGTGCACTGGCTCCTCCCCCTATGACCCTCCTCCAAGCCTCAGTTAGGATACTGTGCCCGGACGAGCGTACACAATAAGGAAGGATTTTGAATCCCGGGTAAGACTCATACCAGCCACACCAATCACACCGTATAACCTGTGATCTGAACCCAGTTAACAGCATGATAACAGAGGAGCCTCTGAAAGATGGCTCACAACAATAATAACCCGATTTTTGTAACAATAACTATGTACAAGTATTGCAGACAATCCGCACTTGGGATGGGCGCCCAGCATCCACTACGGACTATGAGAAATAGAATTATCGGTAAGTAAATTCTTATTTTCTCTAACGTCCTAAGTGGATGCTGGGGACTCCGTAAGGACCATGGGGATTATACCAAAGCTCCCAAACGGGCGGGAGAGTGCGGATGACTCTGCAGCACCAAATGAGAGAACTCCAGGTCCTCCTCAGCCAGGATATCAATTTTGTAGAATTTTACAAACGTATTTGCTCCTGACCAAGTAGCCGCTCGGCAAAGTTGTAAAGCCGAGACCCCTCGGGCAGCCGCCCAAGATGAGCCCACCTTCCTTGTGGAGTGGGCATTTACAGATTTTTGGCTGTGGCAGGCCTGCCACAGAATGTGCAAGCTGAATTGTACTACAAATCCAACGAGCAATAGTCTGCTTAGAAGCAGGAGCACCCAGCTTGTTGGGTGCATACAGGATAAACAGCAAGTCAGATTTCCTGACTCCAGCCCTCCTGGAAACATATATTTTCAGGGCCCTGACAACGTCTAGCAACTTGGGAGTCCTCCAAGTCCCTAGTAGCCGCAGGCACCACAAATAGGTTGGTTCAGGTGAAACGCTGAAACCACCTTAGGGAGAAACTGAGGACGAGTCCTCAATTCCGCCCTGTCCGAATGGAACATCAGATAAGGGCTTTTTCAGGATAAAGCCGCCAATTCTGACACGCGCCTGGCCCAGGCCAGGGCCAACAGCATGACCACTTTCCATGTGAGATTTTTTAACTCCACAGATTTAAGTGGTTCAAACCAATGTGACTTTTGGAACCCAAAACTACATTGAGATCCCAAAGTGCCACTGGAGGCACAAAAGGAGGCTGTATATGCAGTACCCCTTTTACAAACGACTGAACTTCAGGGACTGAAGCTAGTTCTTTTTGGAAGAAAATTGACAGGGCCGAAATTTGAACCTTAATGGACCCCAATTTCAGGCCCATAGACACTCCTGTTTGCAGGAAATGTAGGAATCGACCCAGTTGAATTTCCACCGTCGGGCCTTACTGGCCTCGCACCACGCAACATATTTTCGCCAATTGCGGTGATAATGTTTTTGCGGTTTCATCCTTCCTGGCTTTGATCAGGATAGGGATGACTTCATCCGGAATGCCTTTTTTTCCTTCAGGATCCGGCGTTCAACCGCCATGCCGTCAAACGCAGCCGCGGTAAGTCTTGGAACAGACAGGGTCCTTGCTGGAGCAGGTCCCTTCTTAGAGGTAGAGGCCACGGATCCTCCGTGAGCATCTCTTGAAGTTCCGGTTACCAAATCCTTCTTGGCCAATCCGGAGCCACGAATATAGTGCTTACTCCTCTCCATCTTATCAATCTCAGTACCTTGGGTATGAGAGGCAGAGGAGGGAACACATACCCTGACTGGTACACCCACGGTGTTACCAGAGCGTCTACAGCTATTGCCTGAGGGTCCCTGGACCTGGCGCAATACCTGTCGAGTTTTTCCCAACGGTTTATAATCATGTGGAAGACTTCTGGGTGAAGTCCCCACTCTCCCGGGTGGAGGTCGTGCAGAGGAAGTCTGCTTCCCAGTTGTCCACTCCCGGAATGAATACTGCTGACAGTGCTATCACATGATTTTCCGCCCAGCGAAGAATTGCCATTGCCCTCCTGCTTCTTGTGCCACCCTGTCTGTTTACGTGGGTGACTGCCGTGATGTTGTCCGACTGGATCAACACCGGCTGACCTTGAAGCAGAGGTCTTGCTAAGCTTAGAGCATTGTAAATGTCCCTTAGCTTCAGGATATTTATGTGAAGTGATGTCTCCAGGCTTGACCATAAGTCCTGGATATTCCTTCCCTGTGTGACTGCTCCCCAGGCCTCGCAGGCTGGCATCCGTGGTTACCAGGACCCAGTCCTGAATGCGGAATCTGCGGCCCTTTAGAAGATGAGCACTCTGCAACCACCACAGGAGGGACACCCTTGTCCTTGGTGACAGGGTTATCCGCTGATGCATCTGAAGATGCGACCCGGACCATTTGTCCAGCAGGTCCCACTGGAAAGTTCTTGCGTGGAATCTGCCGAATGGGATTGCTTCGTAGGAAGCCACCATTTTACCCAGAACCCTTGTGCATTGATGCACTGAGACTTGGCTCGGTTTTAGTAGGTTCCAGACTAGCTCGGATAACTCCCTGGCTTTCTCCTCCCGGAGAAACACCTTTTTCTGGACTGTGTCCAGGATCATCCCTAGGAACAGAAGACAAGTCGTCGGAACCAGCTGCGATTTTGGAATATTGAGAATCCAACCGTGCTGCAGCAACACTACCTGAGATAGTGCTACACCGACCTCCAACTGTTCCCTGGATCTTACCCTTATCAGGGAATCGTCCAAGTAAAGGATAACTAAAATTCCCTTCCTTTGAAGGAATATCATCCTTTCGGCCATTACCTTGGTAAAGACCCGGGGTGCCGTGGACCATCCATACGTCAGCGTCTGAACTGATAGTGACAGTTCTGTACCATAAACCTGAGGTACCCTTGGTGAGAAGGGTAAATTTTGACATGAAGGTAAGCATCCTTGATGTCCCGAGACATCATGTAGTCCCCTTCTTCCAGGTTCGCAATCACTGCTCTGAGTGACTCAATCTTGAATTTGAACCTCTGTATGTAAGTGTTCAAAGATTTTAGATTTAGAAATCGGTCTCACCGAGCCGTCCGGCTTCGGTACCACAACAGTGTGGAATAATACCCCGTTCCCTGTTGCAGGAGGGGTACCTTGATTATCACCTGCTGGGAATACAGCTTGTGAATGGCTTCCAAAACTGTCTCCCTGTCAGAAGGAGACATCGGTAAAGCCGACTTTAGGAAACGGCGAGGGGGAGACGTCTCGAATTCTAATTTGTACCCCTGAGATATCACCTGAAGGATCCAGGGGTCTACTTGCGAGTGAGCCCACTGCGCGCTGAAATTCATTGAGACGGGCCCCCCACCGTGCCTGATTCTGCTTGTAAAGCCCCAGCGTATACTGAGGGCTTGGCAGAGGCGGGAGAGGGTTTCTGTTCCTGGGAACTGGCTGATTTCTGCAGCCTTTTTCCTCTCCCTCTGTCACGGGGCAGAAATGAGGAACCTTTTGCCCGCTTATCCACGAAAAGACTGCGCCTGATAATACGGCGTCTTCTCATGTTGATAGGCGACCTGGGGTACAAACGTGGATTTCCCAGCTGTTGCCGTGGCCACCAGGTCTGAAAGACCGACCCCAAATAACTCCTCCCCTTAATAAGGCAATACTTCCAAATGCCGTTTGGAATACGCATCACCTGACCACTGACGTGTCCATAACCCTCTACTGGTAGAAATGGACAACGCACTTAGACTTGATGCCAGTCGGCAAATATTCCGCTGTGCATCACGCATATATAGAAATGCATCTTTCAAATGCTCTATAGGCAAAAATATACTGTCCCTATCTAGGGTATCAATATTTTCAGTCAGGGAATCCGACCACGCCAACCCAGCACTGCACATCCAGGCTGAGGCGATTGCTGGTCGCAGTATAACACCAGTATGTGTGTAAATACATTTTAGGATACCCTCCTGCTTTCTATCAGCAGGATCCTTAAGGGCGGCCATCTCAGGAGAGGATAGAGCCCTTACAAGCGTGTGAGCGCTTTATCCACCCTAGGGGGTGTTTCCCAACGCACCCTAACCTCTGGCGGGAAAGGATATAATGCCAATAACATTTTAGAAATTATCAGTTGTTATCGGGGGAAACCCACGCATCATCACACACCTCATTTAATTTCTCAGATTCAGGAAAACTACAGGTAGTTTTTCCTCACCGAACATAATACCCCTTTTTGGTGGTACTCGTATTATCAGAAATGTGTAAAAACATTTTTCATTGCCTCAATCATGTAACGTGTGGCCCTACTGGAAGTCACATTTGTCTCTTCACCGTCGACACTGGAGTCAGTATCCGTGTCGGCGTCTATATCTGCCATCTGAGGTAACGGGCGCTTTAGAGCCCCTGACGGCCTATGAGACGTCTGGACAGGCACAAGCTGAGTAGCCGGCTGTCTCATGTCAACCACTGTCTTTTATACAGAGCTGACACTGTCACGTAATTTCTTCCAACAGTTCATCCACTCAGGTGTCGACCCCCTAGGGGGTGACATCACTATTACAGGCAATCTGCTCCGTCTCCACATAATTTTTCTCCTCATACATGTCGACACAAAAGTACCGACATACAGCACACACACAGGGAATGCTCTGATAGAGGACAGGACCCCACTAGCCCTTTGGGGAGACAGAGGGAGAGTTTGCCAGCACACACCAGAGCGCTATATATATACAGGGATAACCTTATATAAGTGTTTTTCCCCTTATAGCTGCTGTATAGTTAATACTGCGCCTAATTTGTGCCCCCCTCTCTTTTTTAACCCTTTCTGTAGTGTAATGACTGCAGGGGAGAGCCAGGGAGCTTCCCTCCAACGGAGCTGTGAGGGAAAATGGCGCCAGTGTGCTGAGGAGATAGGCTCCGCCCCCTTATTGGCGGCCTTATCTCCCGTTTTTTTATGTATTTTGGCAGGGGTTAAATGCATCCATATAGCCCAGGAGCTATATGTGATGCATTTTTTGCCATCCAAGGTGTTTATTATTGCGTCTCAGGGCGCCCCCCCCAGCGCCCTGCACCCTCAGTGACCGGAGTGTGAAGTGTGCTGAGAGCAATGGCGCACAGCTGCAGTGCTGTGCGCTACCTTGTTGAAGACAGGACGTCTTCTGCCGCCGATTTTCCGGACCTCTTCTGCCTTCTGGCTCTGTAAGGGGGCCGGCGGCGCGGCTCTGGGACCCATCCAAGCTGGGCCTGTGATCGTCCCTCTGGAGCTAATGTCCAGTAGCCTAAGAAGCCCAATCCACTCTGCACGCAGGTGAGTTCGCTTCTTCTCCCCTTAGTCCCTCGATGCAGTGAGCCTGTTGCCAGCAGGTCTCACTGAAAATAAAAAACCTAAACTAAAACTTTCACTAAGAAGCTCAGGAGAGCCCCTAGTGTGCACCCTTCTCGTTCGGGCACAGAGATCTAACTGAGGCTTGGAGGAGGGTCATAGGGGGAGGAGCCAGTGCACACCAGATAGTCCTAAAGCTTTCTTTAGATGTGCCCAGTCTCCTGCGGAGCCGCTATTCCCCATGGTCCTTACGGAGTCCCCAGCATCCACTTAGGACGTTAGAGAAAAGGGACGTTTATGGGACCCTGGAGGGTCTGGTGACACAGTCAAAGCCATGGATTGACTCCCTGCTTTTTCCTTGGACTCTGCTTTGTCCAATCTCTCATGTAATAAGGTCACATTAGCATTTAAAACATTCCACATATCCAACCAATCAGGTGTCGGCTGTGCCGACGGAGACACCACCACCATCTGCTCTGCATCCTCCCTAGACGAGCCTTCCGCTTCAGACATGTCGACACACACTTCCTGACACCCCAACACACACTGGGATATATGAATATGGAGACAGCCCCACAATAAGGCCCTTTGGAGAGACAGAGAGAGAGTATGTCAGCACACACCCAGCGCCAGTAGATACTGAAACCAAGTCCCAGCCTGTACAGCGCTTTTTATATATAATTTGGACCAAATAAATGTGCCCGCCCCCCCCTCGTTTTTTGTCCCCTGTTACTTGTTCAGCAGGGGAGAGTCCGGGAGCAGCTTCTCTGCAGCATGCTGTGGAGAAAATGGCGCTCGTTAGTGCCGGAGGATCAAGACCCGCCCCCTCGATGGCGGGCTTCGGTCCTGCTCATTTGTTTATACTGGCGGGGGTTTTATAACATACCGCCTCCGCAGTATCTGATAATGGTGCCAGTTTTATGTGAGGTAATTATTGCTGCCCAGGGCGCCCCCCCCCCCTGCGCCCTGCACCCTTACTGTGCCATGTGTGTGTGTGGGAGCAATGGCACGCAGCACGAACGCTGCGCGGTACCTCTCTGAAGATCTGAAGTCTTCTGCCACCTTTGAAGTCTTCTTACTTCATATACTTACCCGGTTTCTATCTTCCGGCTCTGTGAGGAGGACGGCAGCGCGGCTCCGGGACGAACAGCGAGGACGACACCTGTGTTCCGACCCCCTGGAGCTAATGGTGTCCAGTAGCCTAAGAAGCAGAACCCATCAGTCCAGGAAAGTGGGTCTGCTTCTCTCCCCTCAGTCCCACGAAGCAGGGAGCCTGTTGCCAGCAGTGCTCCCTGAAAATAAAAAAACTAACAAAAGTCTTTTCAGAGAAACTCAGCAGAGCTCCCCTGCAGTGCATCCAGTCTCCTCTGGGCACAGGATCTAACTGAGGTCTGGAGGAGATACATAGAGGAAGGAGCCAGTTCACACCCATCTAAAGTCTTAGAGTGCCCATGTCTACTGCGGAGCCCGTCTATACCCCATGGTCCTTACGGAGTCCCCAGCTTCCTCTAGGACGTAAGAGAAAGATTTGGGGGTGCCCATAGATAATGAGCTTAATAATAGTACACAATGTCAAAATGCAGCAAAAAAGGTCAGTAAAGTGCTTGCATGTATAAAACAGGGCATTGAGACAAGGGACGAGGATGTAATCCTGCCACTGTACAAATCATTGGTACGTCTGCACTTGGAATATTGTGTTCAGTTTTGGGCACCATATTATAAAAAAGATATTGGGGAACTAGAAAGGGTTCAAAGGCCAGCTACTAAATTGATTAAAGGGTTAGAGACACTGGACTACGAGGAAAGGCTTACTAGGTTAAATATGTATACACTAGAAAAGAGGCATCTAAGAGGAGACATTATTAATATCTTCAAATATGCAAAGGGTCACTACAAGGAATTAGCAGGGGATTTGTTTATTAAAAGAATTCGGTATAGGACACGTGGGCACTTGTTGAGGCTAGAGGAAAGAAAATTCTGCACACAACGTAGGAAAGGGTTCTTCACGGTAAGGGCAATAAAGATTTGGAACTCTGTGCCGGAGAAGATAATAATGGCAGACTCTGTAAATGTATTTAAAAATGGATTGGACAAATTTATAACTGGAAAAAGTATCCAGGGTTATAGAATTTAACAGTGTCATTAATATATGGGAGTGGTAAGAATTATAGCTGTCAATTGGTACTAAACTATTACTTCAGCGGGTGCATTATATTAGGAACAGCGTAACACAGAATACAGGATGAACCTGATGGTCATTTTGCCTCTTTTCGACCTCACTAACTGTGTAACTATGTCTGCACACGGAAGTAGGAGTAATCATTTTACTTTTTAGACTTTAAAGGATCCATGCAAGAAAATATTGATAAATACCTCCAATAAATAATTTTTTATTGTCTCAATAGGTGGTGATTACAAATTAAACTTTTGGATACAATGCAGGGCTTCATAAATATGCTGCCTAAAGTAACCTTTAAAGCTGTAAAACTAATGATCAGCTGATGACTGCATTTTACAGTATGTGCGTGGGTGGTCATTGAATAGATAAGTTGCTTGGACCTTAATTAATACAACAAATTGGCTTGGTCTATGAATGCCATGATCTATTCTGTTTCTTTCAGAGACAGGTTGACCTATTTGATCTTAATGCTGGTGTTTTAGAAGCCAGTGACACAAGGGCTAAATTCAATGTTTCTGGACTTACCGTATGAGATCTTTCCTGATTTATCAGCATCCATGTCCTGAAACAGTTTTGATACATCAAGGTCTGGCACTCCCAATGAAGAGCGCAGTAAGGAGCTGAATTCATCCTCTGTTATACTGCCGTCTCGATCAACATCAAATAACTAGACACAGAATAATATACGCATTCATTCAAAACTGAATATTATTCAGGCATTATGTAAGTCATATAAAGAAGAACTTAAAAAGACTCAGTAGAAACTTTGCTTATTTAAAGTATCCTGGTGATTATTATTAACTTGTATTTATGGGGTGCCTTAAGGTATACACTGTGCCGTCACTAGTTGTACAGTTGTACTCTGGGTAGAATAAATGTTAATAATATTGGACTGCGCATACTCCATGTTGGTTCCTGAGGAAAGACTTAATTCCCTTTCCGAGATGGTCACCGTACTTCCTACTGCTCATGCACAGCGCCATCTGGCTACTGTGTGACATGGTGGGAGACAGCTGTCTCCTCTTGCGATTACCACAACTACTGCTTGTATATACAGATACCAGCTGGAGAGCTGAAACAACCCTGCTCTGCTATATATCTATCAGGGTGAGTATGGCTGTAACAGCTACATTCAGTAAGCCATCCTACTGGTTAAGGTACACAGTGTAAAGTAACTAGATGCCCAGAGCATTACAAAAGCGCCATCTTGACCACATGTTAGAGACAAACATGCACCTCTACACACATTATTGCCAACAATAAATACATTATTTCACAAATATGCTGATATATAGGACAAAGAGCAAGCAACACACAGTGGTGAAATTCAACAACTAACAGCAGCATGCCAAACCCCCCTTTCTGAATTACATAAGCACATTGTGGTATGCAGTATATTGCAAACAATAGCCACCTTTACTACTCTTTAGAATTTCCACCTGTAAAACTGTATCAAAGTAATTTCTTCAGATGAAGGTGTGAGGAGAGCCAGGAGAAGGAGGAGGAAATGATTCTCACCCAGCATGACAGTGAGGAGGATAGTACTGAGGAGCAGTAGGGGATGATGATGATGATGATGATGATGATGATGATGATGATGATGATGATGATGATGAGGAGGAGGAGGAGGAGGAGGAGGATTTGGAGCCAGAAGTTTCTGCCCAACTGGAAGATTTGCACTGGCAGAAACGTGCATTTTTCATAAAATTGTGCATTGGTCCATGCAATGGTGCATGGTTTCCCCTGCTCCTCGGTGCTGAGGCACACAAGACAACCACAACCCACAAGACACAAATGGCAGTCTGTCACAGACGCAGTGAATGTTGTGAAGGCAGCAACGTCAATAAGAGGTTCAATGACATCTAGGCGAAGATGGTTGAGGAGCTGCACGATTCGCACAGGACAGGGAGTGGTCGAGCAGCTCCCTTCCATTACACAAGTTATGAAGAGGAGCTTTAACAGGTCAACCTCCCAGATATACTTCCTGGCACCTACACTGAGTACACAGACCATCCACCATCCCGAAGGCATAGTGGTAAACAAAGAAATGTCCCCCTTTTAACTAGTGATGAGCGGGTTCGGTTTCTCGGAAACCGAACCCCCCCGAACTTCACCTTGTTTACACGGGTCCGAGGCAGGTTCGAACCTTCCCGCCTTGCTCGGCTAACCCGAGCGCGCCCGAACGTCATCATCCCGCTGTCGGATTCTCGCTAGATTCGGATTCTATATAAGCAGCCGCTTGTCGCCGCCATTTTCTCACTCGTGCATTGGAGATGACAGGGAGAGGACGTGGCTGGCGTCCTCTCCGTTTATTGTAGAACTAGAGAAGTTGATTGGTTTATTGCTTTTGCTTAATTGTGGGGAGGATTGGGGAGCAGCTGTTAGGAGGAGGAGTACAGTGCAGAGTTTTGCTGATAACTTAAGTGACCACCAGTTTTTTTATCCGTTCTCTGCCTGAAAAAAACGCTCCATACCATATCTGTGCTCAGTGTGCTGCATAATATATCTGTGCTGAGTGCTCACACTGCTTAATTGTGGGGACTGGGTAGCAGCTATAGCAGGAGTACAGTGCAGAGTTTTGCTGACAGTGACCACCAGTATACGTTGTCTGCCTGAAAAACACTCCATATCTGTGCTCAGTGTGCTGCTTTATTGTGGGGACTGGGGACGACCAGTATAATTAATATTATATAGGAGGAGTACAGTGCAGAGTGCACTGCTGTACCTACCTCTGTGTCGTCATCCATTAAGTATACTATCCATCTACATTCTATACCTGTGGTGCATTTTAGACAGTTTTGCAGTTTGCTGACAGTGTCCACCAGTATACTATATATATACTTATAGCAGTACGGTGGGCCACTGCTGTACTACCTACCTCTGTGTCGTCACTCGTCATCCATTAAGTATACTATCCATCTACATTCTATACCTGTGGTGCATTTTAGACAGTTTTGCAGTTTGCTGACAGTGTCCACCAGTATACTATATATATATACTTATAGCAGTACGGTAGGCCACTGCTGTACTACCTACCTCTGTGTCATCACTCGTCATCAATTAAGTATACTATCCATCTACATTCTATACCTGTGGTGCATTTTAGACAGTTTTGCAGTTTGCTGACAGTGTCCACCAGTATACTATATATATACTTATAGCAGTACAGTAGGCCACTGCTGTACTACCTACCTCTGTGTCGTCACTCGTCATCCATTAAGTATACTATCCATCTACATTCTATACCTGTGGTGCATTTTAGACAGTTTTGCAGTTTGCTGACAGTGTCCACCAGTATACTATATATATATATACTTATAGCAGTACGGTAGGCCACTGCTGTACTACCTACCTGTGTCGTCACTCGTCATCCATTAAGTATACTATCCATCTACATTCTATACCTGTGGTGCATTTTAGACAGTTTTGCAGTTTGCTGACAGTGTCCACCAGTATACTATATATATACTTATAGCAGTACGGTAGGCCACTGCTGTACTACCTACCTCTGTGTCGTCACTCGTCATCCATTAAGTATACTATCCATCTACATTCTATACCTGTGGTGCATTTTAGACAGTTTTGCAGTTTGCTGACAGTGTCCACCAGTATACTATATATATACTTATAGCAGTACGGTAAGCCACTGCTGTACTACCTACCTCTGTGTCGTCACTCATCATCCATTAAGTATACTATCCATCTACATTCTACACCTATGGTGCATTTTAGACAGTTTTGCAGTTTGCTGACAGTGTCCACCAGTATACTATATATATATATATATATATACTTATAGCAGTACGGTAGGCCACTGCTGTACTACCTACCTCTGTGTCATCACTCGTCATCCATTAAGTATACTATCCATCTACATTCTATACCTGTGGTGCATTTTAGACAGTTTTGCAGTTTGCTGACAGTGTCCACCAGTATACTATATATATACTTATAGCAGTACGGTAGGCCACTGCTGTACTACCTACCTCTGTGTCGTCACTCGTCATCCATTAAGTATACTATCCATCTACATTCTATACCTGTGGTGCATTTTAGACAGTTTTGCAGTTTGCTGACAGTGTCCACCAGTATACTATATATATATATACTTATAGCAGTACGGTAGGCCACTGCTGTACTACCTACCTCTGTGTCGTCACTCGTCATCCATTAAGTATACTATCCATCTACATTCTATACCTATGGTGCATTTTAGACAGTTAAGCAGTTTGCTGACAGTGTCCACCAGTATACTATATATATATATACTTATAGCAGTACGGTAGGCCACTGCTGTACTACCTACCTCTGTGTCGTCACTCGTCATCCATTAAGTATACTATCCATCTACATTCTATACCTGTGGTGCATTTTAGACAGTTTTGCAGTTTGCTGACAGTGTCCACCAGTATACTATATATATACTTATAGCAGTACGGTAGGCCACTGCTGTACTACCTACCTCTGTGTCGTCACTCGTCATCCATTAAGTATACTATCCATCTACATTCTATACCTGTGGTGCATTTTAGTTTTGCGCAGTAAATATAGTAGTAGGCCATTGCTATTGATACTGGCATATAATTCTACACATTAAAAAATGGAGAACAAAAATGTGGAGGTTAAAGGGAAAGATCAAGATCCACTTCCACCTCGTGCTGAAGCTGCTGCCACTAGTCATGGCCGAGACGATAAAATGCCATCAACGTCGTCTGCCAAGGCCGATGCCCAATGTCATAGTAGAGAGCATGTCAAATCCAAAACACAAAAGTTCAGTAAAATGACCCAAAAATCAAAATTGAAAGCATCTGAGGAGAAGCGTAAACTTGCCAATATGCCATTTACGACACGGAGTGGCAAGGAACGGCTGAGGCCCTGGCCTATGTTCATGGCTAGTGGTTTAGCTTCACATAAGGATGGAAGCACTCATCCTCTCGCTAGAAAAAAGAAAAGACTTAAGCTGGCAAAAGCACAGCAAAGAACTGTGCGTTCTTCAAAATCACAAATCCCCAAGGAGAGTCCAATTGTGTCGGTTGCGATGCCTGACCTTCCCAACACTGGACGGGAAGAGCTTGCGCCTTCCACCATTTGCACGCCCCCTGCAAGTGCTGGAAGGAGCACCCGCAGTCCAGTTCCTGATAGTCAAATTGAAGATGTCACTGTTGAAGTACACCAGGATGAGGATATGGGTGTTGCTGGCGCTGGGGAGGAAATTGACAAGGAGGATTCTGATGGTGAGGTGGTTTGTTTAAGTCAGGCACCCGGGGAGACACCTGTTGTCCGTGGGAGGAATATGGCCATTGACATGCCTGGTCAAAATACAAAAAAAATCAGCTCGTCGGTGTGGAATTATTTCAACACAAATGCGGACAACAGGTGTCAAGCCGTGTGTTGCCTTTGTCAAGCTGTAATAAGTAGGGGTAAGGACGTTAACCACCTCGGAACATCCTCCCTTATACGTCACCTGCAGCGCATTCATCATAAGTCAGTGACAAGTTCAAAAACTTTGGGTGACAGCGGAAGCAGTCCACTGACCACTAAATCCCTTCCTCTTGTAACCAAGCTCCTGCAAACCACACCACCAACTCCCTCAGTGTCAATTTCCTCCTTACCCAGGAAAGCCAATAGTCCTGCAGGCCATGTCACTGTCAAGTCTGACGAGTCCTCTCTTGCCTGGGTTTCCTCCGATGCATCCTTGAGTGTAACGCCTACTGCTGCTGGCGCTGCTGTTGTTGCTGCTGGGAGTCGATCGTCATCCAAGAGGGGAAGTCGGAAGACCACTTGTACTACTTCCAGTAAGCAATTGACTGTCCAACAGTCCTTTGTGAGGAAGATGAAATATCACAGCAGTCATCCTGCTGCAAAGCAGATAACTCAGGCCTTGGCAGCCTGGGCGGTGAGAAACGTGGTTCTGGTATCCATCGTTAATTCAGACGCAACTATAGACTTGATTGAGGTACTGTGTCCCCGGTACCAAATACCATCTAGGTTCCATTTCTCTAGGCAGGCAATACCGAAAATGTACACAGACCTCAGAAAAAGACTCACCAGTGTCCTAAAAAATGCAGTTGTACCCAATGTCCACTTAACCACGGACATGTGGACAAGTGGAGCAGGGCAGACTCAGGACTATATGACTGTGACAGCCCACTGGGTAGATGTATTGCCTCCCGCAGCAAGAACAGCAGCGGCGGCACCAGTAGCAGCATCTTGCAAACGCCAACTCATTCCTAGGCAGGCTACGCTTTGTATCACCGCTTTCCAGAAGAGGCACACAGCTGACAACCTCTTACGGAAAATGAGGAAGATCGTCGCAGAATGGCTTACCCCAATTGGACTCTCCTGGGGATTTGTGACATCGGACAACGCCAGCAATATTGTGCGTGCATTACATCTGGGCAAATTCCAGCACGTCCCATGTTTTGCACATACATTGAATTTGGTGGTGCAGAATTATTTAAAAAACGACAGGGGCGTGCAAGAGATGCTGTCGGTGGCCCGAAGAATTGCGGGCCACTTTCGGCATTCAGCCACCGCGTGCCGAAGACTGGAGCACCACCAAACATTCCTGAACCTGCCCTGCCAATATCTGAAGCAAGAGGTGGTAACGAGGTGGAATTCAACCCTCTATATGCTTCAGAGGATGGAGGAGCAGCAAAAGGCCATTCAAGCCTATACATCTGCCCACGATATAGGCAAAGGGACTGACTCAAGCGCAGTGGAGAATGATTTCAACGTTGTGCAAGGTTCTGCAACCCTTTGAACTTGCCACACGTGAAGTCAGTTCAGACACTGCCAGCCTGAGTCAGGTCATTCCCCTCATCAGGCTTTTGCAGAAGAAGCTGGAGACATTGAAGGAGGAGCTAAAACAGAGCGATTCCGCTAGGCATGTGGGACTTGTGGATGGAGCCCTTAATTCGCTTAACCAGGATTCACGGGTGGTCAATCTGTTGAAATCAGAGCACTACATTTTGGCCACCGTGCTCGATCCTAGATTTAAAACCTACGTTGTATCTCTCTTTCCGGCAGACACAAGTCTGCAGAGGTTCAAAGACCTGCTGGTGAGAAAATTGTCAAGTCAAGCGGAACGTGACCCGTCAACATCTCCTCCTTCACATTCTCCCGCAACTGGGGATGCGAGGAAAAGGCTAAGAATTCCTAGCCCACCCGCTGGCGGTGATGCAGGGCAGTCTGGAGTGAGTGCCACTGCTGACATCTGGTCCGGACTGAAGGACCTGCCAATGATTACTGACATGTCGTCTACTGTCACTGCATATGATTCTCTCACCATGGAAAGAATGGTGGAGGATTATATGAGTGACCGCATCCAAGTAGGCACGTCAGACAGTCCGTACGTATACTGGCAGGAAAAAGAGGCAATTTGGAGGCCCTTGCACAAACTGGCTTTATTCTACCTAAGTTGCCCTCCCTCCAGTGTGTACTCCGAAAGAGTGTTTAGTGCAGCCGCTCACCTTGTCAGCAATCGGCGTACGAGGTTACTTCCAGAAAATGTGGAGAAGATGATGTTCATCAAAATGAATTATAATCAATTCCTCCGTGGAGACATTCACCAGCAGCAATTGCCTCCAGAAAGTACACGGGGACCTGAGATGGTGGATTCCAGTGGGGACGAATTAATAATCTGTGAGGAGGGGGATGTACACAGTGAAAGGGGTAAGGAATCGGAGGATGATGATGAGGTGGACATCTTGCCTCTGTAGAGCCAGTTTGTGCAAGGAGAGATTGATTGCTTCTTGTTTGGTGGGGGCCCAAACCAACCAGTCATTTCAGTCACAGTCATGTGGCAGACCCTGTCGCTGAAATGATGGGTTCGTTAAAGTGTGCATGTCCTGTTTATACAACATAAGGTTGGGTGGGAGGGCCCAAGGACAATTCCATCTTGCACCTCTTTTTTCTTTCATTTTTCTTTGCATCATGTGCTGTTTGGGAACAATTTTTTTGAAGGGCCATCCTGCCTGACACTGCAGTGCCACTCCTAGATGGGCCAGGTGTTTGTGTCGACCACTTGTGTCGCTTAGCTTAGTCAAACAGCCACCTTGGTGCGCCTCTTTTTTTCTTTGCATCATGTGCTGTTTGGGGACAATTTTTTGGAAGTGCCATCCTGTCTTGATTGACACTGCAGTGCCACTCCTAGATGGGCCAGGTGTTTGTGTCGGCCACTTGTGTCGCTTAGCTTAGTCAAACAGCCACCTTGGTACGCCTCTTTTTTTCTTTGCATCATGTGCTGTTTGGGGACAATTTTTTGGAAGTGCCATCCTGTCTTGATTGACACTGCAGTGCCACTCCTAGATGGGCCAGGTGTTTGTGTCGGCCACTTGTGTCGCTTAGCTTAGTCAAACAGCCACCTTGGTGCGCCTCTTTTTTTCTTTGCATCATGTGCTGTTTGGGGACTATTTTTTATATCTGCAATCCTGTCTGACACTGCAGTGCCACTCCTAGATGGGCCAGGTGTTTGTGTCGGCCACTTGTGTCGCTTAGCTTAGTCACACAGCGACCTTGGTGCGCCTCTTTTTTTCTTTGCATCATGTGCTGTTTGGGGACAATTTTTTGGAAGTGCCATCCTGTCTTGATTGACACTGCAGTGCCACTCCTAGATGGGCCAGGTGTTTGTGTCGGCCACTTGTGTCGCTTAGCTTAGTCAAACAGCCACCTTGGTGCGCCTCTTTTTTTCTTTGCATCATGTGCTGCTTGGGGACAATTTTTTGGAAGTGCCATCCTGTCTTGATTGACACTGCAGTGCCACTCCTAGATGGGCCAGGTGTTTGTGTCGGCCACTTGTGTCGCTTAGCTTAGTCAAACAGCCACCTTGGTGCGCCTCTTTTTTTCTTTGCATCATGTGCTGTTTGGGGACTATTTTTTAAATCTGCAATCCTGTCTGACACTGCAGTGCCACTCCTAGATGGGCCAGGTGTTTGTGTCGGCCACTTGTGTCGCTTAGCTTAGCCATCCAGCGACCTCGGTGCAAATTTTAGGACTAAAAATAATATTGTGAGGTGTTCAGAAAAGACTGGAAATGAGTGGAAATTATGGTTATTGAGGTTAATAATACTATGGGATCAAGATGACCCCCAAATTCTATGATTTAAGCTGTTTTTTTAGGGTTTTTTGAAAAAAAACACCCGAATCCAAAACACACCCGAATCAGACAAAAAAATTTCGGTAAGGTTTTGCCAAAACGCGTCCGAATTCAAAACACGGCCGCGGAACCGAACCCAAAACCAAAACACAAAACCCGAAAAATTTTCGGTGCACATCACTACTTTTAACCTGCACAACCTAAACCCAGCATAAACTGTTATCCTTCAGCCAGTCAATCCCATGATTCCAGCTGACCACACAACAACAGCAGACACCACAACACCAGCATGCCCCGCCACAGCCCACACCTCAGTGCAACCCAACTATAGAGGAAATGGCACAGTTCCTGGACTACTTTCACCAAGTCCAGGTCGCATTCATGCAGATTCAAACAGTGCAGATGAATGCCATCAGCGAACAATTACACAAATTAAATCAAGAGACCAGAGTGGCCAGGGGACCAGAACCAGGATGGCAACTAACTTTGACATATGTATGTTTCAGATTACTCAGGCTGTTAGGGTACAAACAGAGGCCCTAATCAGCCTCCAAAGGAAGCTAGTGGGCCAAAAAACAGCATTCAAGTGTTTCGACAATAGTAACCTGCGTGTCACAAAAGTATGCATTAGGGGCCGCAAGTTTGACATGCTGATGTAAATGATTGCCCCTTTAAAAACAGTCGACATTCAGCCGGCATCTCACACTTCTGGCAAACTCTGACTCCATTAAATCCCGCCCATGTAGTCAACTGTGTTAGTCCAAATCTGCTGTATCATAGCTCAAAGTACAGTACTGAATATATCCCCATTGCTAGAACATGCACCTGGAGGTACTGCAATAGACATTGGGCCTTATTCAGATATGACCACATCAGTGGCATGCAGCGCAGTTTGCTTGCATCAGCGGCCACTTCACACTTACGCGTCCTTACACATTGTGGCTGCTTCTCAGAACCATGAAGCTGCAGGGTGATTGACAGCGGCGGGCGTTCGTGGGGCGGCGACAAGGCATTGGGGGGGGCATGGCGGTCCTAACAGGGGCGTTCCGGGACTGTTTTTGGGCAGCTGCGTGACATCACACGCAGCAGCTCCGATTAAAAAAATTGTGGCAGGCCGCCTGACTGAGGTCAACCTTAATGGTGCGTATGCAGCGATCTGTGTCCATCTCTGAATAAGGTCCACTGTCCATTCTATGGGCCTGATTCAGACATGATTGCTGCTGTGCATTTTTGCACAGCGGGCGATCAGGTCATAACTGTGCATATGTATACACCACAATGTGCACGTGCGTCAGACAACAATGGGCATCGCCGGTCAGTGACAGGATGGTGCGAAATTTTCATTCATACGGGCGTTCGCAAGGCGATTGACAGGAAGGGGCCGTTTGTGGGTGGTAACTGACCGTTTACTGGGAGTGTCCGGAAAAATACAGGCGTTTCCAAGCGTTTTCAGGGAGGATGTGTGACGTCTCTACAAACACATGCGTTCACACACTTGCGCACAAATTTATACTCCCCCAGGGGCGGCGACTATCTGAACGCAGGACAGCATATTTAGCAGCCCAGCGATCAGGTCTGAATCTCCCCCTATGACCATTAGAGTCTCTTTATTTCAGCACATTATGTTAATGTTAGGAAACACAAAGTACTGTATTAATTTTTATAGCATTTCATTTTGTTAGCATTTTATAGTTATCATATTATAGATATACTGTATCAATCTATCTATCTGTATATCTATATGTGATTATAAATGAATGAATGCATAATTACAGTGTTCATTTTTTAAAATAAATTACACATTGGGATACCCGAGTGAATTGTTTTTGCCAGAGTGAATTGTTTTTTTTGAGTTGCACTCCTGAGTATTACATTTATTAGTATATGGTAGAATTGTGATCAATAAGTAATCAATATGTGTTTTGTAGCACACTTGCCTACTCTCCCAGAATGTTCAGGGAATTCCAAAATGTTTGTACTCCCAGAACAGTAGGGCACCCCTTCCACATCCCATGATATGGGCGGAATAGGGGGCACCATGGGCATGATTCAGTGGTGGATGCATATCAAGCTGCAAATGCAATTCCTTACTCAGCGGAACTGCGAAAATGTGATAATGTTGCAGCTACTGGGATTTGTACAATGACGCCCACTGACTGAGTTTCTAATCTGCCGGTTACATACAAAGATGCAGCCTGCGTTTCACTAGCCACCTCCCTGTTACCTGCCATAAATGCACTGTCGGTAATCCAAATACATGTACAGTACAAAAAAAATGTCTCCATAAATATCAGTATTGAATACACCTCTGAATCTGGCACAGTTCTCTTGGTGGCCATCCACTACTCAGACTTGTCTGAACTGCAGATAGCATCAGATTTCTCTTGAACTCTCCCGGGAGCGTCCCGGGAATCGGATCAGACCCTGGCTTTAATTTTAATTACATTCACTTCAGATATATCTGATGCGATATATCATGTGCCAGATCGCATCAGATATATCTGATGCACACATGCTACATGCGATTGATCTGATGCTGCTGCTGCCGCTGTTCCCCCTCTTGGTGGGTGGGAGTGGCCAGGGAGATGCCAGTCAAGTGACGCTTCACATGAATCTGATCAGATACATCTGAAGTTAAAAAAACACTCCGATGTGCACCAGATTTCTTCAGATTCAGATAAATAGTTGGGGCAGCCTCAGAGATCTGTAGTTCAGATATATCTGACACGGGAGTGCGCATCGGATCGGAAGAGCCATCCGATGTGACACTTTTCTTCAGATATGACGGTCAGATGTGTCGAAATCTGAAGAAAACTGCCCAAATCGGACTAGTGGATGGGGGCCTTAAGAATCGGGCCATCTTGGCCTAATGGTGAGAAGCCCCAGATTCCGCCTCTCAGTGCATGTCACCTCAGGAACTCTCCTAGTGGGAAGGATTTAAAAATTGACTTTTTGACATTTGTGCTTTTTTGGAAAAAATATATTTTCTTCAGCTCATTAAAAGGTTATGTGGCTTAGCTGTCAACAGTTTATTTAAACACTGTATTGAATTCACCTATGGAAGGCCATATTGTACCTCAAAATTGTTATGCTGTTAAATAATGAATTGACTTTATGACAATAGCATCAGGAAATTAGCTTTCTTAAAGTATTTTTCTAAGGAGACTAGGGTGGTGTTCCTTAATTTGAACATTTTAACATTGTAGAAATCTCAAAAAGTTCAGCAGTGTACAGTTTGCAGGAACCAAAAAAAGTTTTTTTTCTAGTTTGTGGTTTACTTATACGAGTAGACCACTTTGCATCAATCTACTGTATTTCAAGATAATTAAAGTCCCCTGCAATTAGAAAAGACAATAGACACTTTTCATAAATCCATCAAACCATGTTCCCTGTTGCTAGTGTAAATTACATGGCATGTAGGGAAGGAGAAATCTGAGGCCAATATGATTCATTTCTGAATGCTGAATGTTTGTTTTAAAATAGAAACAAAGAATTTGTTATATCTATTGCTGAGAATGTTGTACTGTATTTTGTATTCTATATCTTGTTGCACTTTCCAGTGATTGTGTAATGTAAGTTTATATTTTTACCATATTTTGCTGCTAATCCTTTTGATAATCTAAAAGTTGGCTCAGATTTTCCTAAATTTAAGATAAATATAGCATTTTAGTTATGGCAAAAAACCATGGTATTTGCTGGTCGAGTATAAAAGGTCAGAGGTGTTTGGGCAGAGGATTCCTCAATTGACCCCTGGAGGACAGAAGATTAAACAGAGACGTAGCAAGAAGAGTGTTGCTATGTGGACATCACTTGTACATGACCACACCCACAAGGTATGTACCAAATGTACCATTTAATGCCGGACATTCTGAGCAAAGGTTGCTCTAATGTCAAATGGTGTGGCTGATGTCCTCTCGATGGTGCAACAATTGGTGCAGCGTAGTAGATTACTGCTGGAGCCTGTGAGCATCTCCTTAGACAGCCCATCGGCTGTGGCATAAGCATACATTTTCAGTAATGGCTGTGACAAAAGTACACCTCTGAATCAGGCCCTCAGTGCCCATCAGAGTGTGCCTACAATTCCGAATGCATTTGCATCAAGCAATTGTTAGCAAACTGCTCCTGCGTTGCAGGCTGCACACTCATCTTAAAATGGGTTGTGGCTGGGTGACCGGCGGTAGGGATCCCGGCGGTCAGCATACCGACCCTGGGATCCAGGCAGCAGAATGATGGCAAGCACAACAAAGCCCCTTGCGGGATCACTGCGATCGCCACACTGTGTCCACTCTTTGTCCACGAGTGGGAATAGTCCCTGTTAGTCGTCATGCTGACTGTAGGGCTTTTGATCGCTCGGGATCCTGGCATAGGTATGGTGACCGCCACGGTTCTGACCAGATCCCCTTAAAGTACTTATGACATACTTGGAAAATACCTGTCTTCCCGCTCCGGGAACTGCTCTTCATTTGCTGTCTTTCTAAAATGAATTTCTGCCCAGAATTCTTACTCTTCTGAAGTGTCGTAAAGGATTACTGAGGTAATTGCATTGCAGTTACATTATTTGATTGATGGGTGTATGGTGCCAACAAAGCTTTGGTCAGTAATCTGCAATATGGCTGCTTCTCTTAATCAAGGAGGATCATGGGAGTTCTGATTTCCTCACTCAGCTTTGTTAACTTACAGGCAATGATTAAAATGTTTGCAGGCCTTATAAAAAAGCAGAATGATTCCCAAAGCAACAATGGAAGGCACACATTACAGAAAAACGTATTAACACATTAGTGCATTAGAACAAAGGTCACCACAACCTTCAGGTTATCATTAGGGATATTGCATGGGAAAACACACCAGAGTGTTTTGCTGAAAAGATGTACAGTGCTTTATAAAACCCAGAAAATGGATGAACAATTATTTTATTGTCTATTGCAATTATTTTATTCTCTATTCCATATTTTGTTTAATCTGAGACTTTAAAATGGAACTATCCCTTAAACAAGAAAAACACATAATATGGGTCTGATTCAAACTTAGGAGCAAATCCAAAAAAGAAGCAAATAAGGAGCAATTTGGTAAAAACCATGCTGCACTACCGGTGGGGCAGATTTAAAATTTACAGAGAGATTTAGGGGAGTATCCAATAAGAGGTAAAGAAACATCAGGCGTGAAAAACGTCCGATTTTCACAATTATTTTTTTACAGACTATACAGGCCTGTAAAAAAAATACAGTCTCTCCTGAAAACACACAGGTTCAGTGAAACTTGTGTGTTTTCAGTAGAAACAGCCCCGTTTTCAGATGCAAACAGGGCTGTTTTCAGGGATTTGGTATTGCCTGCCTGAGGCAGGTGAAACAAAATACCAGTTAAGCCACGGCTCACTCCGGCTTATCGGGGCTAATTGGATAGCCCCTGGTGGGACAATTAGCTGTGTAATTACTGTGGCTAATTGTATACCCCCTTTTAGTTGTGAAGGGGGTGTCCTAACTCAGAGTTGTAAAACCAATGGTTTACGTACACTTCTGTTTGTGGACATGCACAGGACCGGCGTGATATCAGAAAGTGCCCCACAGTCAGTCATGCTGTGTCCATTTAGAACAGGGCAGAGCAGCACTGCCTGCATTTCCAGTAAATGAGGGCGCGTCGACTCCAGTTCCTGCGAGTGGTAAGGCTCGTGTTTGCGTCTTTCAACACAGATTTACTGGCCTTGCAAGAGCGTTCCGCTGTGAGGACGATCGGGATGCCGGCTGTCGGTAATGTGACGCCAGCATCCCGATCTGCGTTGGTATGTGGATGCCGGCATTGCATCCTCCCTCGGAATCCAGCGTCAGTATATATTGATCGCTGGGATCCCGGCAGTCAATATATACATAAGCCCAGTAGGCTAATATTAACCAATCCTGCATCTTTGGAGGCAGGCATCAGATTTGAGGTGCTGGCAAGAGATGTCTTTTTCCTTCAGACACCTCCTGCAGGCATTAGCATACTTTTGCATAGCAGCCGCTTCCTCTCCTCTCTGAATCAGGGCCTTAATTCTAAATTTCAGTGTAAAAACAAAGCTGCCAAGTACTTTTTTACTACATGCTGTAGCTGCCAGTATTTTTCCTGCATACAAAAAAATAAAAAGATAAATGCACTTGCTCTTCTCTTACATTAAACTGGTTTAAATTGCTACTACAATATGTTGCACTTTTTTTTATGTACTACTAACTCTGAATCAGGCCCTATATGGCGAAATATAAGATTTTGTCATTTCAGTTATATGAATTTCCAGTGTTTTATTTCACTTCCGCGTTTTGTTCAAGAAACTAAAATTTCAACTAATTCCTCTCTCAAAATATTTGCACTATTACAAAATGTACTATTGCTGCAGTCTGCAGACAAGAAGCTGCAAATAAGATGTTAATCAGCGTTCTCTCTAGAGATTCCAAACTGTTTTTTAATCCATTTTTATCCTATATGATGGAGGCAGTAGTGTAGAAGTACAGCAAGCGGCAGAGTAAAGTTTTTTTAAAGGTTGGAATTCAACTGCAGGCGAAGGGAGCGAATTGTCATTGTCGTGGCATTTAAACGCCAGCAATGGCACAGCATCTCACCAGTAGCGGATCTTGCCACGGGCAAGCAGTACTTTTGCCCGGGGCGCCGCCTTCCGGAGGGCGCTGGCGCCATCCGGAGGGCGCCGCACCATGGCAAGATCCGCCACTGCTGTGCCCTCCGCTGCCCGCTGTGTCCCCCCGGCTCCTGCGGCTCTGGTCCCGTGAAGGGAACTAGACGCGTAGCGTCTAGTTTCCCTTCGCAAAGAGGACCATTACTGAGCGGTGCGCGATGACGTCATCACGCACCGCACAGCAAAGGTCCTCTCCGCGAAGGGAACTAGACACTACGCGTCTAGTTTCCCTTCGCGGAGAGGACCTTTTGCTGTGCGGTGCGCGATGACGTCATTGCGCACCGCTCAGCATTTAAGCGGCGCTTCTGCTGTACAGGGGGCGTGACTGACCACGCCCCCTGTAGTAAGCCACGCCCCCATTCCCTGCCCGGGGCGCCGAGGGCATTCGAACCGGCCCTGCATCTCACACCCCTTACATGCCCAAATCCCGCATTTGTACAAAACTGCTCACAACCCTATGGTGGTGCAAGCAATTTTGTGCTAATTCAGGCTGCCATAGAGTGTACGCCTGACTATATTAGTACGCAAAAGTGTGATGCATCCCTGAAAAGCAAAATTTACCCCACATTTGAACTGAAGTCCAGAAAGGATCATCAGAAACAGGATCAACATTAGCAGGGCACTAAATGTACAATCAGCCCTACGGGGTGAAGCTTCTCACTTGACTAATAGATTTTGGCTTCTTATTTGTCAGCTAAACAATATTTAGTACAACAAGCTGCCCCATCAGTCTCCATCTGCAGCAGTTTCAAAATGATATACTACAGCTCTGGAGCAACATGAGACTGCAAGAACTGACTAGGATAATCTTCTACTAAACAGCAAGAATGAGGCTTCATAAACTTCAAAAGTTGAAAATAAGGCCCCACCAATTGAAAATAATTATTGAGAACTTATATCACAACCTAGTCTCTCAAATTATCAGGTATAAAAACTTCCAATATGGTACCCACTCTCTTGCCACTCCCTGCTTCACTAAATCGTGTAGCAGAGCTACACATTGTAACTGTAGGAAGAATAAATAATAGGATTTTAATTACCTACCGGTAAATCCTTTTCTCGTAGTCCGTAGAGGATGCTGGGGTCCACATTAGTACCATGGGTTATAAAAGGGTCCACTAGGAGCCAAGGGCACTTTAAGAGATTAATAGTGTGGGTTGGCTCCTCCCTTTATGCCCCTCCTACCAGACTCAGTCTAGAAACTGTGCCCGAGGAGACGGACATACTTCGAGAGAAGGAAATACACAGATAGTATTGAGATTCACACCAGCTCACACGTACAACAAAAGGAAAGCCAAGCTAACCAACATGGAACGAATCAGCAACGGTTGAACTAACAAACAGAACCAAGTAACAATGCAGACATATGAAGCACTGGGCGGGCGCCCAGCATCCTCTACGGACTACGAGAAAAGGATTTACCGGTAGGTAATTAAAATCCTATTTTCTCTTATGTCCTAGAGGATGCTTGGGCCCACATTAGTACCATGGGGATGTACCAAAGCTCCCAGTACGGGAGGAAGAGTGCTGAGGTTCCTGCAGAACTGATTGACCAAACTTTAGGTTCTCAGAGGCCAAAGTATCGAACTTGTAAAACTTAGCAAACATGTACGACCCTGACTAAGTAGCTGTTCGACAAAGCTGTAAAGCTGAGACACCCCGGGCAGCCACCCAGGATGAACCCACTTTACGAGTAGAGTGGGCTTTAACAGATTTCGGACACGGCCAGCCTGCCGTAGAATAAGCATGCTGCATAGTTAACCTAATCCAGTGAGAAATTGTCTGCTTAGAAGCAGGACACCCAACCTTGTTGGGATCATAAAGGACAAACAGAGTGTCCAACTTCTTGTGACGAGAAGTTCTCTTCACATATATTTTCAAAGCCCTCACAACATCCAAGGACTTTGAGGTAATTGAGGAGTCAGTAGCCACTGGCACCACAATAGGTTGGTTGATATGAAAAGCTGACACAACCTTTGTAAGAAATTGCTGACACGTTCTGAGCTCAGCTCTATCCTCATGGAAAATCAAGAAGGGACTCTTGCATGACAATGCCCCCAGTTCCGAAACACATCAAACAGACGCCAAAGCCCACAGAGTGACCGCCTTCCAAGTAAGAAACTTGACGTCCACGTCCTGTAAAGGCTTGAACCAATCCGGTTGCAGGAACTGCAGCACCACATTAAGATCCCAAGGTGCCGTAGGTAGCACAAAGGGTGGTTGAATGGGGGTAATTCCAAGTTGATCGCAGCAGGACATTTTTAGCAATTGGGCAAAACCATGTGCACTGCAGGGGGGGCAGATATAACATTTGCAGAGAGAGTTAGATTTGGGTGTGGTGAGTTCAATCTGCAATCTAAATTGCAGTGTAAAAATAAAGCAGCCAGTATTTACCCTGCACAGAAACAAAATAACCCACCCAAATCTAACTCTCTGCAAATGTTATATCTGCCCCTCCCCCTGCAGTGCACATGGTTTTGCCCAATTGCTAAAAAATTTCCTGCTGCGGTTAACTTGGAATTACCCCTAATATGCAGAACCCCTTTCAAGAACATCTGAACCTCAGGAAGACCTGCCAATTGTTTCTGGAAGAAAATGGACAAGGCCGAAATCTGGACCTTGATGGAGCCCAAGCGTAGGCCTACATCCACACCTGCTTGCAGAAAGAGGAGAAACCGTCCAAGTTGAAACTCCACCGCAGGAAACTTCTTGGATTCACACCAAGACACATACTTTTTCCAAATCCGATGGTAATGTTTGGACGTTACTCCCTTCTTAGCCTGTATCAGGGTAGGAATGACCTTTATCGGAATGCCTTTCCGAGCTAAGATCTGACGTTCAACCTCCATGCCGTCAAACGTAGCCGCGGTAAGTCTTGATAGGCGAACGGCCCCTTTTGGAGAATGTCCTCGTGAAGAGGAAGAGGCCTTGGATCCTCCACCAGTAATTCCAGAAGATCCGCGTACCAAGCCCTTCTTGGCCAGTCCAGAGCAATGAGGAACGCCTGAACTCTTTTTATTAGTTTAAGAATCCTTGGGATGAGTGGGAGTGGAGGGAACACATACACTGACTGGAACACCCACAGAGTTACCAGGGCATTCACCGCTACTGCTTGTGGGTACCTTGACCTGGAACAGTACCTCCGAAGCTTCTTGTTGAGGCGAGAGGCCATCATATCTATCTGAGGGACACCCCATCGGCTTGTTACCTCTGCGAATACCTCCGGGTAGAGGCCCCATTCTCCTGGATGGAGATCGTGTCTGCTGAGGAAGTTCGCTTCCCAGTTGTCCACTCTTGGAATGAAGATTGCTGACAGCGCTACCACGTGCCTTTCTGCCCAGAGGAGGATACTTGTTACCTCTGACATTGCCGCTCTGCTCTTTGTTCCGCCCTGCCGTTACATTGTCCGACTGAACCTGAATGGCCTGATCTTGCAGAAGATGAGCCGCTGGTAGAAGGCCATTGTATATGGACCTTAGTTCCAGAATGTTTATCGGAAGGATTATTATTGTTATATGTTATATGTGGAGTCTTTCTTTTATGTGTTTATTTCACTAATCACTATACACAGATAGAATTAAAAAGCTGTGCAATCTATGAAATAAATGAATGTGCGCCGAGAAGGGGAATTATTTACACATGATCCCTTCAGGAAGCTACAGATACATGCTGCTATACTGCCCGAGAAGGGGATATATTTACATACAATAGCCTCAGCCCAAGGAGGGCGGATGCGACGCATTGGACCGAAGCAGTAAGGGCGGAAATAGTACACCGCAAGTAAGACGTCCGGGCAGAAGTGACAAACCGCCTTCATCACAGTAAGGGCGGACGTGAGACGCTCAATGGGGCAGAAACGAGGGCGGAAGTGCGGCACCCGATGGGGCGGAAACACAAACACCAGCAGGTACAAAGCCCAGGGGAGGTGTGATGACCACACCTGGTAAACTAGGAGCCTGGGGGGAGGGTTTAGCTAGAAACTATGGGTCATGCAGCGAGTATAGTAGGGATGGTGGTAGTGAGATAAAAGGGGGTGGAGAAGGGGGAGGGAAAGTGCAGCTGGTAAGGGTATTTACATGGGTTCTAATAAGGGTGTTAAGAAAGGTATTGCTAAAGCATTAAATAATAACAATTATGTGTCATCATTACAGCCTATAGAAAATGTTGTACGGGACTTAAGGGAAAATACTTATGTCAGGGCGGTGAATTTAGACAGGAATATTGGGTTGACCAAAGAAAAAAGTAAGGTGGGCAATACTAAGTACGGTGGGGATGGAGAGGGAGCAAGAAGAACAGTCTGTATCAGTAACTCTACGGATGCACTAGTTAACCAGGATGGGAAATCTTTAGGAAAACAAACAAATAAAGGAACCGATCAACTAAAATGTATGCTTGCAAACGCAAGAAGTCTAGGAGGTAAAATGGGGGAATTGGAATTGTTAGCATCAAAGGCTGAGTATGACATTATATGAATCACTGAAACATGGCGGGACCACTCTCACGACTGGGTTGCTAACTTAGAGGGGTATTCTCTTTTCAGGAGGGACAGGGCTAACAAAAGAGGAGGAGGTGTATGTCTTTATGTTAAACCATCACTTAAACCATACCTAAAGGAGTTTATCTATGAGGAGACTGGCGATAATGTGAAGTCACTATGGGTTGAAATCTCAAGTGGGGGAATTGATGCAAAAAAACTAGTCATAGGCACGTGCTACAAACAGCCGGATATTAGCATACATGAGGAAGAACAACTATTGCAGCAAATCAAAATGGCTGTGGGATTGGGGGACATCCTTGTGATTGGGGATTTTAATTACCCAGATATAAACTGGAGTAATGATTCATGTGCTAAAGTGAGGGGCAGCAGGTTCTTAAATATGTTTAGGGATCACTACTTGTCTCAATTAATCGAGGACCCAACTAGGGGTAAAACTACCCTGGATCTAGTAATTACTAATAATGTGGACATTATATCAAACACTAAAGTTGGGGAGACTTTGGGTAACAGTGATCACTATATGATCACATTCGACATCAGTTTCAGGAAACATAGCTACAGGGGTTCCACCAAAACTTTTAACTTTAGGAAGGCTAATGTCAGTATGCTTAGATGTGCACTTAACGACATAGAGTGGGAGGTTCTGTTTAATAACAACACCACTTCGGAAATGTGGGATGTTTTAAAAGGGTTGCTGGATAGCAATATTCATAACTTTATTCCCATGGGCAGTAAACACAGGAGTATTAAACTCAAACCGATGTGGCTTAACAAGAAGGTTAAGACAGAAATGGATAAAAAAGAGGGCTTTCAAAGCACTTAAATCTAATGGAAAGGAGGAGTCTTTCAAGTATTACAAGGAGTGTAATAAGAAATGCAAAAATAAGAATTTACTTACCGATAATTCTATTTCTCATAGTCCGTAGTGGATGCTGGGAACTCCGTAAGGACCATGGGGAATAGCGGCTCCGCAGGAGACTGGGCACAAAAAGTAAAAGCTTTAGACTAGCTGGTGTGCACTGGCTCCTCCCCCTATGACCCTCCTCCAAGCCTCAGTTAAGATACTGTGCCCGGACGAGCGTACATAATAAGGAAGGATCTTGAATCCCGGGTAAGACTCATACCAGCCACACCAATCACACCGTACAACTCGTGATCTGAACCTAGTTAACAGTATGACAACCGTAGGAGCCTCTGAAAAGATGGCTTCCAACAATAAACAACCCGATTTGTTTGTAACAATAACTATATACAAGTATTGCAGACAATCCGCACTTGGGATGGGCGCCCAGCATCCACTACGGACTATGAGAAATAGAATTATCGGTAAGTAAATTCTTATTTTCTCTGACGTCCTAGTGGATGCTGGGAACTCCGTAAGGACCATGGGGATTATACCAAAGCTCCCAAACGGGCGGGAGAGTGCGGATGACTCTGCAGCACCGAATGAGAGAACTCCAGGTCCTCCTCAGCCAGGGTATCAAATTTGTAGAATTTAGCAAACGTGTTTGCCCCTGACCAAGTAGCTGCTCGGCAAAGTTGTAAAGCCGAGACCCCTCGGGCAGCCGCCCAAGATGAGCCCACCTTCCTTGTGGAATGGGCTTTTACAGATTTTGGCTGTGGCAGGCCTGCCACAGAATGTGCAAGTTGAATTGTACTACAAATCCAACGAGCAATCGTCTGCTTAGAAGCAGGAGCACCCAGCTTGTTGGGTGCATACAGTATAAACAGCGAGTCAGATTTTCTGACTCCAGCCGTCCTGGAAACATATTTTCAGGGCCCTGACTACGTCCAGCAACTTGGAGTCCTCCAAGTCCCTAGTAGCCACAGGTACCACAATAGGTTGATTCATGTGAAACGCTGAAACCACCTTAGGGAGAAATTGAGGACGAGTCCTCAATTCCGCCCTATCCGAATGAAATATCAGGTAAGGGCTTTTATAGGATAAAGCCGCCAATTCTGATACGCGCCTGGCTGAAGCCAGGGCCAACAGCATTACCACTTTCCATGTGAGATATTTCAAATCCACTGTGGCAAGTGGTTCAAACCAATGTGATTTTAGGAACCCTAAAACTACATTGAGATCCCAAGGTGCCACTGGAGGCACAAAAGGAGGCTGTATATGCAGTACCCCTTTGACAAACGTCTGAACTTCAGGCACTGAAGCCAGTTCTTTCTGGAAGAAGATCGACAGGGCCGAAATTTGAACCTTAATGGATCCTAATTTTAGGCCCATAGACAATCCTGCTTGCAGGAAATGTAGGAAACGACCCAGTTGAAATTCCTCCGTAGGGGCCTTCTTGGCCTCACACCACGCAACATATTTTCGCCAAATGCGATGATAATGTTTTGCAGTTACATCCTTCCTGGCCTTGATCAGGGTAGGGATGACTTCATCTGGAATGCCTTTTTCCTTCAGGATCCGGCGTTCAACCGCCATGCCATCAAACGCAGCCGCGGTAAGTCTTGGAACAGACAAGGTCCCTGCTGGAGCAGGTCCTTCCTTAGAGGTAGAGGCCACGGGTCCTCCGTGAGCATCTCTTGCAGCTCCGGGTACCAAGTTCTTCTTGGCCAATCCGGAGCCACGAGTATCGTTCTTACTCCTCTCCTTCTTATGATTCTCAGTACTTTTGGTATGAGAGGAAGAGGAGGGAACACATATACCGACTGGAACACCCACGGAGTTACCAGAGCGTCCACCGCTATTGCCTGAGGGTCCCTTGACCTGGCGCAATATCTGTCCAGTTTCTTGTTGAGACGGGACGCCATCATGTCCACCTTTGGTTTTTCCCAACGGTTTACAATCACTTGGAAGACTTCTGGATGAAGTCCCCACTCCCCCGGGTGGAGGTCGTGTCTGCTGAGGAAGTCTGCTTCCCAGTTGTCCACTCCCGGAATGAACACTGCTGACAGGGCTATCACATGATTTTCCGCCCAGCGGAGAATCCTTGCAGCTTCTGCCATTGCCCTCCTGCTTCTTGTGCCGCCCTGTCTGTTTACGTGGGCGACAGCCGTGATGTTGTCCGACTGGATCAATACCGGTTGACCCTGAAGCAGAGGCCTTGCTTGACTTAGGGCATTGTAAATGGCCCTTAGCTCTAGGATATTTATGTGAAGAGACGTTTCCATGCTTGACCACAAGCCCTGGAAATTTCTTCCCTGTGTGACTGCTCCCCAGCCTCTCAGGCTGGCATCCGTGGTTACCAGCATCCAATCCTGAATGCCGAATCTGCGGCCCTCTAGAAGATGAGCCTTCTGTAACCACCACAGGAGAGATACCCTTGTCCTTGGAGATAGGGTTATCCGCTGATGCATCTGAAGATGCGATCCGGACCATTTGTCCAGCAGATCCCACTGAAAAGTTCTTGCATGGAATCTTCCGAATGGAATCGCTTCGTAAGAAGCCACCATTTTTCCCAGGACTCTCGTGCACTGATGCACTGACACTTGTCCTGGTTTTAGGAGGTTCCTGACTAGCTCGGATAACTCCCTGGCCTTCTCCTCCGGGAGAAACACCTTTTTCTGGACTGTGTCCAGAATCATCCCTAGGAACAGTAGACGTGTTGTTGGAATCAGCTGTGATTTTGGGATATTTAGAATCCACCCGTGCTGACGTAGCACTACCTGAGATAGTGCTACTCCGACCTCTAACTGTTCCCTGGACCTTGCCCTTATCAGGAGATCGTCCAAGTAAGGGATAATTAATACGCCTTTTCTTCGAAGAAGAATCATCATTTCGGCCATTACCTTGGTAAAGACCCGTGGTGCCGTGGACAATCCAAACGGCAGCGTCTGAAACTGATAATGACAGTTTTGTATCACAAACCTGAGGTACCCTTGGTGAGAAGGGTAGATTGGGACATGGAGATAAGCATCCTTGATGTCTAGAGATACCATATAGTCCCCTTCTTCCAGGTTCGCTATCACTGCTCTGAGTGACTCCATCTTGAATTTGAACCTTTTTATGTAAGTGTTCAAAGATTTTAGATTTAAAATTGGTCTCACCGAGCCGTCCGGCTTCGGTACCACAAACAGCGTGGAATAATACCCCTTTCCCTGTTGTAGGAGGGGTACCTTGTATCACCTGCTGGGAATACAGCTTGTGAATAGCTTCCAATACTGCCTCCCTTTGTCGGAGGGAGACGTTGGTAGAGCAGACTTCAGGAACCGGCGAGGGGGAGACGTCTCGAATTCCAATTTGTACCCCTGTGATACTACCTGCAGGATCCAGGGGTCCACTTGCGAGTGAGCCCACTGCGCGCTGAAATTCTTGAGACGGCCCCCCACCGTGCCCGAGTCTGCTTGCAGAGCCCCAGCGTCATGCTGAGGACTTGGCAGAAGCGGGGGAGGGCTTCTGCTCCTGGGAAGAGGCTGCATGGTGCAGTCTTTTTCCCCTTCCTCTGCCCCGGGGCAGGAACGAGCGGCCTTTTTCCCTCTTGCCCTTATAGGGACGAAAGGACTGGGTTTGAAAAGACGGTGTCTTTTTCTGCTGAGAGGTGACCTGGGGTAAAAAGGTGGATTTTCCAGCCGTTGCTGTGGCCACCAGGTCCGATAGACCGACCCCAAATAACTCCTCCCCTTTATACGGCAATACTTCCATATGTCGTTTGGAATCCGCATCACCTGACCACTGTCGCGTCCATAACGTTCTTCTGGCAGAAATGGACATCGCACTTACTCTAGATGCCAGGGTGCAAACATCCCTCTGTGCATCTCGCATATATAGTAATGCATCCTTTAAATGCTCTATAGTTAATAATATACTGTCCCTATCCAGGGTATCAATATTTTCAGTCAGGGAATCCGACCAAGCCACTCCAGCGCTGCACATCCAGGCTGAGGCGATCGCTGGTCGCAGTATAACACCGGTATGTGTGTATATACCTTTTAAGATATTTTCCAGCCTTCTATCAGCTGGTTCCTTGAGAGCGGCCGTATCAGGAGACGGTAACGCCACTTGTTTTGATAAGCGTGTGAGCGCCTTATCTACCCTAGGGGGTGATTCCCATCGTGCCCTAACCTCTGGCGGGAAAGGGTATAGTGCCAATAATTTATTAGAAATCAGCAGTTTTTTATCGGGGGAAACCCACGCTTTATCACACACCTCATTTAATTCATCTGACTCAGGAAAAACCACTGGTAGTTTTTTCACACCCCACATAATACCCTTTTTTGTGGTACTTGTAGTGTCAGAAATGTTTAATGCCTCCTTCATTGCCGTGATCATGTAACGTGTGGCCCTACTGGACATTACGTTTGTCTCGTCACCGTCGACACTGGATTCAGTATCCGTGTCAGGGTCTGTGTCGACCATCTGAGGTAACGGGCGTTTTAGCGCCCCTGACGGTGTCTGAGACGCCTGAACAGGCACTAATTGATTTGTCGGCTGTCTCATGTCGTCAACAGTTTTTTGCAAAGTGCTGACATTGTCACGTAATTCTTTAATTACTACCATCCAGTCAGGTGTCGACTCCCTAGGGGGTGACATCACTAACACAGGCAATTGCTCTGCTTCCACATCATTTTCCTCCTCATACATGTCGACACAATCGTACCGACACCCAGCACACACACAGGGAATGCTCTGATAGAGGACAGGACCCCACTAGCCCTTTGGGGAGACAGAGGGAGAGTTTGCCAGCACACACCAGAGCGCTATATATATACAGGGATAACCTTATATAAGTGTTACTCCCTGTTATAGCTGCTGTATTTATATATTAGCTGCCAATAGTGCCCCCCTCTCTGTTTTACCCTGTTTCTGTAGTGCAGGACTGCAGGGGAGAGTCAGGGAGCCGTCCTTCCAGCGGAGCTGTGAAAGAAAATGGCGCTTGTGTGCGGAGGAGAAAGGCTCCGCCCCCTTCACGGCGGCCTTTTCTCCCGCTTTTTTCAGGAAACTGGCAGGGGATAAATGCATCCATATAGCCCAGGAGCTATATGTGATGCATTTTTTTTAGCCATATAAGGTTTTTATATCGTTTTTATTGCGTCTCAGGGCGCTCCCCCCCAGCGCCCTGCACCCTCAGTGACCGGAGTGTGAAGTGTGCTGAGAGCAATGGCGCACAGCTGCAGTGCTGTGCGCTACCTTATTTGAAGACAGGAACGTCTTCTGCCGCCGCTTTCTCCGGACCTCTTCGCTCTTCTGGCTCTGTAAGGGGGCCGGCGGCGCGGCTCCGGGACCCATCCAGGCTGAACCTGTGATCGTCCCTCTGGAGCTAATGTCCAGTAGCCAAGAAGCCCAATCCACTCTGCAGTCAGGTGAGTTCGCTTCTTCTCCCCTTAGTCCCACGATGCAGTGAGCCTGTTGCCAGCAGGACTCACTGAAAATAAAAAACCTATTTAAACTTTTACTTCTAAGCAGCTCAGGAGAGCCACCTAGCTTGCACCCTTCTCGTTCGGGCACAAAAATCTAACTGAGGCTTGGAGGAGGGTCATAGGGGGAGGAGCCAGTGCACACCAGCTAGTCTAAAGCTTTTACTTTTTGTGCCCAGTCTCCTGCGGAGCCGCTATTCCCCATGGTCCTTACGGAGTTCCCAGCATCCACTAGGACGTCAGAGAAAAAGCAATAAGAGCAGCTAAAATGGAAAATGAAAAGAAAATTGCTATAGAGAGTAAAACCAATCCTAAAAAGTTTTTTAAATACATAAACAGTAAAAGGTTAAAAAAGGAGAATATAGGTCCATTAAAAGATGAATTAGGAGAATTGATAAATGATGACGAAATAAAAGCGGAAATACTGAACTAATTATTTTCATCAGTATTCACCAGTGAAGAACTGATGGTGGGAGTAGAGCATAACAATTGTGACAGTAATGATTCACGGTTAGATACTTGTTTAAATTAAGATGTAGTCCAGGAGAGACTAAGCAAAATTAAGATTAATAAATCACCTGGTCCTGATGGACTTCACCCGAGGGTTCTTGTGGAGCTTAGTTCACAACTAGCACAACCCCTATACTTGATTTTCAATAGTTCAATTAGATCAGGCATGGTACCGAAGAATTGACGTATAGCTGAGGTAGTGCCATTATTTAAAAAGGGATCCAAAAATCTTCCGGGAAACTACAGACCAGTTAGTTTAACATCTATAGCGGGGAAAATATTGGAAGGAATTCTAAGGGACGGCATACAGGAGTATCTACAGTCCGCTAAGATTATTAGCAAGAACCAGCATGGGTTTGTGAGGGACAGGTCATGTCAGACTAACTTAATTAGCTTCTACGAGGAAGTGAGCAATAATCTTGATCAAGGAAAAGCAGTGGATGTGGTCTTCCTAGATTTTGCAAAAGTCTTCAATACAGTTCCTCACAGGAGACTGATGATCAAATTAAAGGAGCTTGGCCTAGGAAAAACTATTTGCACATGGATAAGCAGCTGGTTGGATAGCAGGGTACAGCGAGTAGTGGTCAACGGGAAGTCCTCAACCTGGTCCCCAGTAGTCAGCGGAATACCACAAGGGTCCGTACTCAGACCACTACTGTTCAACATATTTATCAATGACCTAGAAATAGGCCTGGAAAGCACAGTGTCAATCTTTGCAGATGATACTAAACTGTGTAAGGTAATTAAATTCAGAATTGTATGTGGAGTCCTTGCAGAATGATCTATCTAAACTTGAACTCAGGGCGTCTAAATGGAAAATGAGGTTCAATACAGACAAATGCAAGGTTATGCATTTTGGGACTAAAAACAAACTTGCATCCTACATATTAAATGGGGAACGCCTAGGGGAAACAGAGTTGGAAAAAGATTTGGGGGTATTCATTGATAATTGGCTTCATAACCATACACAATGTCAAAACGCAGTAAAGAAGGCAAGTAAGGTGATAGCGTGCATAAAAAGGGTAATTGAGACAAGGGACTCGGATGTAATCATGCCGCTGTATAAGGCATTGGTACGTCCGCACCAGGAATATTGTGTTCAGTTTTGGGCACCATTGTATAAAAAAGACATCAGTGAACTCGAAAGTGTTCAAAGGCGAGCTACTAAATTGATTAAAGGCCTAGAAGGACTGGACTATAAGGAAAGACTTACTAGTCTGAATATGAATACACTAGAAAAGAGGCGCCTAAGAGGAGATATTATTAATATCTTCAAATATGTAAAGGGACATCAGAAAGAGTTATCAGAGGAATTATTTATTAAAAGAACACAGTTTAGGACACGTGGGCACTCGCTGTGACTGGAGGAGAGAAAGTTCCGAATGCAACGGAGGAAAGGGTTCTTCACTGTTAGGGCAATCAGGATGTGGAATTCCCTGCCAGGGAAGGTGGTAATGGCGGACTCTGTAACTGGATTTAAAAAAGGAATGGATACATTTCTGAATGAAAAAGCTATCCAAAGTTATAATACTTAAAATATCAACGTGGTTAATCCGGGGGTAACATGAGTTATAGTAGCTAACTAGTCATAAAACATTATTCAGCAAGTATGTAGAATCATCACAACTTAAAACAGGTTGAACACGATGGGCAATTTGCCTGTGTTCAATCTCAAATACTATGTTACTATGGTACCAGCATCCTGATGAAGCCTCTGTACAGGCGAAACCAGTCAATCTGAGCACGAGTCACCCTGTCTGCCGGCAGACTCCTGGACTTTTGGACCTCTCCTGAACCTGGGAAAGAATTATCCTCCCACGAACTGCCCATTATGTCAGTACTGTGAGTAAATATTCCACCTTGGTAGCAGGTCAGGCTACATTCTGGACATTGCTGTGGTTATACAGCATTTATACTTTGCAATATATCCTGGATACTGTCGTGGCTATATAGTTACTGACACTAATACCATTCAGTATTAAGCAAAGGTATTTTTGGGACTACGTTGCTTAACAATTTACATTTTAAATACATGCAGGGGGACGAGTAAACCGCCACAAGGTGTGTCTACCCCAGTGATTTTATGTTATATGTGTGTAAGGGATCGGTATGAAATACCTCCAAATTCCGATGGTCGAAATCCCGACAGCAATTGACAGACGGTCAAAATCCCAACACGGTCAAAATCCCGACATGGACAAAATACCGACATTTAAAATACAGAAAAGGTCAAAATACCGAAATGTAAAATGCCGACAGGTCAAAATACCGACATGCATTTTCATTGTTTTGTGCGTATATGTCGACATGGACACCAAATAAGTGTATCGCGTCCCCTCGCATGGCGCGGTGCCTCGATGCGCTTGGCACACTATTATATTCCCCCGCCAGGTCCACTGGGATGGTAAAGTATGAAGAAGTCGGTTTCAATGAAAAACTCATGTCGGCATTTTGACCTGTCGGCATTTTACATGTCGGGATTTTGACCTTGACGGTATTTTAAATGTCTGTATTTTGTCCATGTCTGGATTTTGACCTTGTCGGGATTTTGACAGTCGGTCAATTGCTGTCGGGATTCCGACCATCGGGATTTTGATTGGAGGTAAATTGACTGGATCCCGTGTGTAATGTGTGTATTGTCTGTTTGTCATATTTGGAGTATACTAATATTAGGCCTTGTGATTTTTATATATAGATATATTATACAAAATACAAAATTGGTATGGTCGGCACTCCCAGTGCAAAAGACAACTGCCCTGATGCCTTCCTTCTAAGGGATATAGAAACGGTGTCCTTCTAGAGAGGGGTGTTCCTCAAACCACTCTCAATGCTGAAAGAACAGGCATACAGCCTTGAAAAAAGCGCCCTGCGCGGCGCTGAAACGTTGGCGGAGTTATGCCACTTGTTTAATCTATTTGCTTAATACACTTATTCTTCACCAGTCCTCGGAGTGCCGCCTGTTCTTTCAGCATTGAGAGTGGGTTGAGGAACACCCCTCTCTAGAAGGACACCGTTTCTAGATATATTATACAGATATTGCTGTTTTTGAATACTGTACACCTAATAAAAGTTATTTTCTGGATTTACTTTACGCTGATGTGTATGCATACCTAGAATTTTCCTTTTCTACATCTTTATACGAACTAACTCATATTGAGTACACTATATTCTGCCGCTTTATAGCTAGGATATTAGCGCAGTGAGACAGGTTCTCCATACTTCTCTTGGATTCCACATCCGCAGTCCATTGGCGTAGCCAGAGTCCTCTGCGTGCCTAGACCGCCAGAGAAGTAGCCCGTGCCTCCACCATGAACCCTGAGGAATCCTGTATGTGACGTAAGAACAAACCAAATGTCACTTCTATCCATAGTATCTAAGTCCTCTAGCAATGTGCCTGACCACTTTACTATGGCTTTAGAAATCTACGCACAAGCAATAGTGGGCCATAAAGCGACGCCATTAGCTGTGTATAGTGATTTGAGTGTAGTCTCAATCTTGCGGTCAGCCGGTTCCTTTAAAGCAGTTGAACCAGGAACAGGTAAAACCACCTTTTTTGACAACCTAGATACAGATGCGTCAACTATAGATGGGTTTTCCCACTTTTTCCTATCCTCTTCAGGAAAAGGAAAAACAATGAGAACCCTTCTTGGGATCTGTAATTTTTCTCTGGGTTTTTCCAGGATTTTTCAATCAAATATTTTAACTCCTTGGAAGCCGGAAAGGTAAGCGAGGATTTCTTACTTTCTGTAAAATAAGATTCCTCCACCTGTTCAGGTACGTTCTCGGAAATGTGTAAAACATCCCAAATGGCTTCAATCATTAGTTGCACCCCTTTAGCAAGGGATGCATCCCCCCCTGCATATCCCCATCACCGTCCCCTGTATCAGAGTCGGTATCAGTGTCAGCTTGCATTATCTGGGCAAGTGTACGCTTTTGTGGGTATGTAGGTGGGGTTTTTGATGAAGTAGTGGGGGCCAAATATTGTAACCCCTCTACAGATTTCCTCAAAAACGCTCTCTTTTTCTCAGTATGCGACATCCTAGTAGATATTTGGGATATCATTCCCCTTAGATAATCCACCCATGGGGGTTCGGATTCCAAAGGCTGAGACAGTATAGTGCAGTCCTGAGTACATGGAATAGACTCCTCAGGAGAAGATAAACACTCTGCAGCACAGGACGCAAAGTCCTTAGACATGGTAATGTGGGATACACACACACGCACTGCAAAATGTCAGATACAGTTTCCCCCAGAGTACCTTCAGAGAGTCACAGAGTCTATGGAGCCAGCCACACAGCGCCCTTGTGAGCAGTTATGATAAAAGCCCGGCGCTGAGTAACCAACCTTAATAGGTTGATTATTACTAACAATGCACTCCCCCCCTTGTCTATAACACCCTGGTACTGCAGTTACTGGAGTTATCTGGAGGGTCAGCATTCCCTGTCAGTGTCCTCTGTATGTCTACAGGGAGGAAAATGGCGCTGGTAAATGCTGTATCTGCTCTGAGGAGAAGCCCCGCCTCCTGTAATGGCATATGGCTTTCCACACAAATTTGATTTTACTGGCCGGAGGTACCTATGCTAACAGCGGGATTAGCCCCTGTTAGCGTCTGTGATCAGTTTAGGGTGACTACGCTGGCCCAGGACGCCCCTCCAAGTGCCTACACTAAGTGTTGCCGAGCCTTCCTGGAGCGCAGCCTGTCAGAGCTGTGCTCCCACACTTGTGCCGCCATACCCGCCTGCGACCCGCTAACCGGGACGCCGGTGCTGTACTCACCACCTTCTATCTTCTGGCTCTGTTAGGGGGTGGCGATCATCACCCTCAGGAGCTCAGTGTCCTGTCAGCAGAGGTAGAGAACCATTAACTTCTAGAGTTGGTTCCTACTCCCCCCCCCTAAATCCCACGAAGCAGGAAGGCTGTTGCCAGCAGACTTCCTCTACCTAATGTTCTAATAAAATAAAAAACTAAGAAAACTCCTAAGAGCTCCCCTAGCTGTGACCGGCTCCTCCGGGCACATTTTTTAAACTGAGTCTGGTAGGAGGGGCATAGAGGGAGGAGCCAGCCTACACTATTAATCTCTTAAAGTGCCCATGGCTCCTAGTGGACCCGTCTATACCCCATGGTACTAATGTGGACCCCAGCATCCTCTAGGACGTAAGAGAAAATAATACTTAACTTTTTTCTTTCTGGCTATTGACTACTATATTTCTGGGTAACAGATTTCCACTTAAGATACGCAGTGTCAGAATACCCATAAATCCCCTAATTGGTTTTAATATACATATGAAGGACTACTATTGCTGGGTACACATTTCTTCAATCCTCGGGAGATCCGACTCGTGACTGACCGGTTTGTCTGACATTGGACAAGTGTGTACCCTCCGCCAACCAACCCCTTTCCCCCGTTCCTGGTTGCCTAATGGGTCTCCTGGTTTCCAAGTCCCTATTGCTACATCCATCACAGACTACAGATGTGTCCACATACATCTAGCCTCCTGGTACATAAAACAGCCTTTCTAGTCACACCATGCCATGGCGTAACTTGGTAGCACCGAACGTATTTTTGTGCGACTTTTTCCAATCACAATGTGTCTTTTTCATATTGCTATGTGACTAGGATGCACAAGCAACTTAAGCTGATTAAAATGATATGCGGCAGGACTACTTTCTGTGTGTGACCGCGGCTGTATCTGCATACAAAACGGTACGCTACAGAGTTTCCTAGTAAACAGTGTAATGTAGCATTTCGTATGCAGATACAGGCGCAGTTGCACACAGAATATAGACATGCAGCATATCACTTTACTCAGTATAAGCTGCTTGTGCATCCTACGTGGGCAAAAACTATGCTCGATACTAATGGAGTTGCAAGCGACCTGTCAGCTCACTCACGCCACATATACGCTGAAGATAGTTCTTAAATGACATTGGTCTTATGTTTGGGGTCATTGTCCTGCTGAAGAATAAATTTGAAGACAGATGCCTCCCTGATGATACTGCATGATAGATAAGTACCTGGCTGTATTTCTCAGCATTGAGGACACCATTAATCCTGACCAAATCCCTAACTCCATTTGCTGAAATGCAGCCCCAAACTTGCAAGGAACCTCCACGTGCTTCACTGTGTCCTGCAGACAATCATTATTGTACCGCTCTCTAGCACTTCAGTGAACAAACTGCCTTCTGTTACAGCCAAATATTTCAACTCATCAGTCCAGAGCACCTGCTGCCATTTATCTAAACCCCAGTTCCTATGTTTTCATGCATAGTTGAGTCACTTGGCCTTGTTTCCAAATTGAATGTCTTTTTGCCTGCAATTCTTCCATGAAGACCACTGCCCGCCAGACTTCTCCGAATAGTAGATGGGTGTACCTGGGTCACACTGTTTTCTGCCAGTTCTGAGCTGATGGCACTGTTGGATATCTTCTGATTTTTAATGGAATTAAGCATGATGTGTCTTTCATCTGATGCACTAAGTTTCCTTGGCCGACCACTGCATCTACAGTACTCAATGCTGCCCATTTCTTTGTGCTTCTTCAAAAGAGCTTGAACAGCACACCTTGAAACCCAAGTCTGCTTTGAAATCTTTGCCCTGGAGAAACCTTGCTGATGCAGTACAACTACATTGTGTCTTGTTGCTGTGCTCAGCCTTGCCATGGTGTATGACCTGGGACATGAAACGGTCTTCTGCCACCTCCCCTTTGTAAAAGTTTAGCTGTTCCTCACCCAGTTTTAAGCCTCCTACACAGCTGTTTCTGTTTCAGTTGATCACTGTGTTTCATCCTACATACGAAAATGATGATTATTATCACCCGAGTATAATTCTACAAAATCCCTGATTTTGTACAAGTGTACTTAGAAGAATTGATGCTGTTTTGAAGGCAAACAGTGGTCACACCAAATATTAATTTGATTTAGATTTCTCTTCTGTTCATTCACTTTGCATTTTGTTAATTGATAAAAATAAACTATTAGCACTTCTATTTTTCAAAGCATTCTTATTTTGCAGCATTTTTTCCATGCCTGCTTAAAACTTTTTGCACAGTTTTGTATATTCAGCCTGGATACTGGAAAATAGGGGTAACCCACTCAGTTTCCCCCCCCCCCCCCCGTATTTTCCAATACCAGTCTAGGCTCAGAGGCTTGTGGCTAGTTAATGTGTTTGGGGGGGCAGGACCAAAAGTAGGATTTTTGTCACCCAGGGCAAGACAATAACTCCCCCTATTTCAAGTATTGGAGCCATTCTGCACTTAACACACAACATACAAAACCCACACATACATCTGATCATCAAGGGAGGTAGGCATATTCACTGATCTGATACTAGCATATTAACAAGACTCAATACTGGCCTGTTTATGCACATTTTTCAACAAAACACTTTTATTTTCATAATAATGTACTAATGCTTGGCTCTCTTTTCTGATAACGTTTAATTTTTATTTTGTATTATGTGTTCTCATTTTGCAAATGTAGAGTGCTTTGAGTCTTATTGCCAGAACAGGGTTATACAAAATTATTCATATTTGATAAGAAATTGAATAATGGTGTATACATATTGTATGGATATCATTTCTGAATATAACAGGGAAATTATATCTGCTGATATAGGGGGTTATTCAAGGTTGTCAGCAAACCAAAAAAGCACACTAATGGGCAAAATCATGATGCAATGCAGGTGGGGCAGATGTAACATGTGCAGAGAGATTTAGATTTGGGCAGGGTATGTTCAAAATTAAATCTAAATTGTAGTGTAAAAATAAGCAGCCAGTATTTACCATGCACAGAAACAATATAACCCTCCTAAATCTACTGCACATGTTACATATGCCCCACCTACAGTGCAACATGGTTTTGCCCAATTGCTAACTTTTTTGGTTTGCTATTTTTATGATAACTGGAGTTCACTGTTCCAGGGATTTTCATTTTTTAATATCTGAAATATGAAAAGAAATTAGCAAAGAAGGAAAACTTCTAGCCACAATGTTCACTTTTTAAATATACTAAATATGAAAAGAAATTAGAAAAGAAGAATAACTTATAACCACAAGTTTCTGTGAACTGTATGACAAAATTAAAATACAGTTAAATTGCATATAAATGTGTATTTCCACTAAGGAATCTAAGGGGGGAATTATATTATCCACAGGGTTTGCCCCTTGGCTACTTACTATGCCCAGACAATTTAGAAAGCGGGGATTACCCTTCTGGAGCTGCAAGGAAAAGTCCACGCAAGAAAAGCACCATCTGGGTTTAACGCGCTGGGAAAATTATCTGACGGTTAGTGCACTCCTGATTTACCTCATGGGAAAAGGCTATTTAATTGAATAGCTATTCCCTGAGTGGTTATTAGCTATGGAGAACCCCTTAGTTAATTAAACCTCTCCTAAGAGTTACATATTGTTGATAAATGTTTTGAATGTTTTATACAAAATATAATACTTACTTTAAATGCCATTTGAATAGTCTCATCGGAATTGGCAGGATGGCAAAGTATAGCTATGCCAATGACATATTCTCGGAAATCTATGGTGCCATCTTTGTTCTATAAGAAAAAGAAAACAATGTTGAAGACAAATTGCAAGATAGTTATGCAATTTGGCAGTTTGTCCACATTATGTAATATAACACATATCCTGAGATAAGCAAAACGTCACCAAACATTGTACCAAAGTGTTGGTGGAATATATGTCTATAAAGTTCTAATAGCATGCTACGTGTTTTTCAAAAGAAAGACAGTGATTTTGTTTCCTTTTTATTACTTTTTCATCCACCTCTCCATATCCCACTATTTTTATATCAGAAAGTGGAGCTGATTGGAAATTGGCAGGGAAGTCTTTATATAAGAAAATTACTAAGGTACTTGACACATTCAGGCTTGGCCTGGCCCACAGGGGTACATGGAAAACTTCCACTGGACCCCACTGCCTGAGGGCCAACCCCGTCCTTTAGGATCAGGTTCCAGACTGTGTACTTGAATTCTACATAATATATAGGTTATATTATACTGCACAGGACTATGTGTGTTTTCTGCAGTGCATTCCTGTTATTAATCTGTAGTACATTACCATGCATTAGCAGTATTTACTATATACAGTGGTGCTTGAAAGTTTGTGAACCCTTCAGAATTTTCTATATTTCTGAAATTTGGCCTAAAACTACATCATATTTTCACATTAGTTCTAAAAGTAGGAAAGGAGGAAAATTATCCAATATCACATATCTGTGAGTGGCAAAAGTATATGATTCTTTGCTTTGAGGATCTGGAATGACCCCCTTGTGCAGCAATAACTTAAATGTTTCTAGTAATTGTTGATTAGTCCAGAACATCAGCTTGGAGAGATATTATCCTATTACTTCGTACAAAACAGCTTCAACTCTGTTATGTTGGTGGGTTTCCTCCTATGAACTGCTCACTTCATGTCCTTCCACAACATTTTCACTGGATTAAGGTCAGGACTCTGACTTGGCCATTCCAAAACTTTAAATGTATTCTTTCTTTGGTCGAATGACTTGTGCTCTTTGGGTCGTTGTCTTGCTACACGGCCCACATTCTCTTCAGATGCACCTCATGGACAGATGTCCTGGCATTTTTCTTTAGGATTTTCTGGTATAATTGTCCCATCAATGATGGCAAGTCATCCTGGGCCAGATGCAGCAAAAGAGGCCAAACCATGATACCACAACCACCGTGTTTCACAGATGGTATGAGGTTTTAATGCTGAAATGCAGTGTTCTCCTTTCTCCAAACATACTGCTTCTCATTCAATCCAAAAAGCTCTATTTTGAACATTTTGGAGAGCAGCGGCTTTCTCCTTGCAATCCTGCCATGCACACCATTGTTGTTCAGTGTCCTCCTGATGGTAGACTCATGAACATTAACATTAGCTAATGTGTGAAGGTCCTTTACTTGCTTAGAGGTTACCTTGGGTTCCTTTGTGACCTTGCAAACTATTACACGTCTTGCTCTTGGCGTGATATTAGTTGGTTGACCACTCCTGGGGAGAATAATAATGGTCTGGAATTTCCTCTATTTGTACAAAATCTATTGATTGGTGGTGTCCAAACTCTTTAGAGATAGTTTTGTAACTTTTTCCAGCCTGATGAACATCAACAACTCTTCTTCTGAGGTCCTCAGAAATCTCCTTTGTTCGTGGCATGATACACTTCCACAAACATGTGTTATGAACATCAGACTTTGATAGAGCCCTGTTTTTTTAAAAAGACAGGTTGTCCACTCATACCTGATTCATCCCATACATTAAAAATACCTAACTCTAATTTCAACTTCAAAATATCTGCTTAGCCTAAAGGTTCACATATTTTTGCTACTCACAGGTATGTGATACTGGATCGTTTCCCTCAATAAAAACATAAGCATCTAATTTTTTTGTCCCATTTGTTTGATTTGGTTCTCTTTATCTACTTTTATGACTTGTGTGTAAATCTGAGGTAGTTTTTAGGCCAAATTTTAGCAGAAATATAGAAAATTCTTAAGGGTTCACAAACATTGAAGCACCCCTGTATATCCAAGCCAATGTGGAAGAGACTAACCATAGCCATAAGTATGGGCATTCTACCACTGCGTTTCCCCTGGTGGGCCCTTCATGCCCCAGTCCAACACTGGACTCATTAACTGAAATGCTATGTTTGTGGTCTATGTTTGTAGTTTATGTATTAAGCTAGTAGGACAATCATCTAATAAACTGCCATTATGGCATATAGCTTATTGCAAGATAATGGGGCCTTTAAGCCTCTGGGCTCCATAGCAATGGCATCACTTGCACCCAAGGCTATCAAAAGTTAACAAGGACCCGGATACTGGGGTCCTTGTTAACACACCCCTCAGAAAAAAAAGGTGCCATACACTGTTAAGGGGGCGCAACTATGGTAACGCCCACTCCTAAAAATAATAAAAAATTAGCTGAGCTTTGTGCTGAAAGGGGTACATTTGTCCCTGTCAGCAGCACAACAAAGGGGTAAAATGTTCCCTTCAACAGCTGGCCTGGGCTTCCCCCACAAGCCTGGGCCATGAGTACCTCCCTCCCCCCCCCTTTCCCCATTTCTTAGTGCCCCAGCTTGCACCCACTATAGCTACTCCAATGTTTAGCTTTTAATATTTATCTTGTGCTAGGGACACACTTACAGTACAATAAATTCAATAAGTTCTACAGAAATTGTAATGTGGAGTACAATCTTTTCTAATTCACTGCCATGTCATATTGCATAAAATAATAAGAGAATTTGAACACTGTGGAGCTGATGTTCAAATGTTGAAACATAAAGCGTGCTGTTTAGTATTGTGCAAAATTGTACTACTACTAACAATACTACTAATAATAGAAGTATGCACTTGTGCCTGTTAAATAACTGGCTGCCTTAAACTCTCCATACCCCCCCCCCCCCCCTAAACAAAAAAACAAAACAAAAAAAACAATACAAAAAAAAAAAAACAGAAGGCTTGCAGGGACTGATAGTTCACCAGACAAAAACGTACATTTACAACATTTCTTACCTCACTGCCAACAATCAGGTATGTTTTTGACATAAGTACATATTTAACAGAATTGACATTTGTCACATTATAAATTTTAGACTTGCTGTATAGTTATTGCTTCTTGTAAATTTATTATTTCTTTGTGTGGTTTATGAATGAAAACAATAAAATCATTGTTAATAAAAAAGTGCGCCTGAAGGTGTGTGGAGGCCACAGCAGTGCTGTAGCTGTGGGTAATCCTCCTCACTTTTCCCATATAGGGCTCGATTCAATTCAGCGCAAAATGAATAGTGCTGGTAAGGAGCTCCCAGAGCTATTCAATGCAGAGCTATGCTATGTCAGACTTCTCGCACCCATCCTGGGGCGCAAGCAGAAATCCGACAAAACTACTGGTGCAATGCTATTTTCTGTCCTTAGCATGGCGGAAACAGCATTGTGCCAGGCAAATGGAGAATGCCAGTTCTCGCATCTAAACACCATGTTTAACGTGCGAGAACTGGCATTGTCCAACATAACGTCGCACTGAATTGAATAGCTCTGGGAGCTCCTTCCCGGCACTATTCAATTTGAGCTGAATTGAATCAAGCCTATAGTTGGAGCCTGCATACAGTATGATATATTTCAGTACAATAGCTTTTGAATAACCAGATGTAATCACATACTTAGGGCAGAGACTTAGAGGACAGTTGATTGCAGGTGACCCCATGTGGTATTTTTGGTAACTGCAACTTGAAATTAAGCCTTTGTGATTATGTTGTTTTGGTAGGATTTTACATGTGCATTGTGCACAACACTCTCTCTCGCTTTCTTAATTACTGTATATTGATAGCATCATTTAGAGTTATAATTATAGTTTAAAGAGTATATTATAAATCACATATCCAAGTGAAAATATATATTTAGGTAACAAAATGTGCAATTTATTTCAATGATGAATATCAACTTTATGTTCAGGACTTTGTGAGTTGTATAGTGGGAATACACCAAAAAAGTTTGCATAGAAATTACAGTACTTACTGTATGCTTTGGGTGCTAGGGCTGGGTATTATTTATGGGGATGTGAATTTATTATCTAGGGATCTCTATCCTGCCCACTATACTAGGGAAGCAATTGCAATTAGATGAATAGTAATTTACTGTGAGCTGTCTTGGGACTCGATTTAACTATCATGCGCCTAGGCAGACTAACCACCCTTATGCCAAAAGTGTTTCACACAGCCTGTGTGTCCTGTGGTAACTAAGATTAATAGACCCCAGCTGCCTATTACTCTGCGCTCTTGTACCAGAAAAGATCAGGGGACCATGTGTGCTTTTGAGCTGGTGCAAATTACATACTAATGGACTCAATGGACCCTGGTGCTTCTATGGGCTATGCTCAGGTCCCTGAGCTGCAGGGCCAGATTAAAGTTTGTGGGGGCCCCAGGATAACTAACTTGTGGGAGCCCCTAGTTATAAACTGTCAATATGATATGCTGGCAGGTTTATAAAAAAAAGCAGAGTGTGTAAATTCTCCCAGCACCACAAATGTGTTAAACAAATTGCAGAGACTCCAGTTCACATTATGCCCCCACAGAAACACCAGTTCACAAATATCACAGTGTCCCCTACCATAAGTACAGTGAGTGCAGCTGCTATGGGGCTCCGAGCTGAGAGGGGCCCACCTTCTCTGTCAAACTTACATGTGTTTTATACATTGTTCACCATTGGGTGGTATATATGGGACCTTCCAGACTTTGCCTTTGGGCTTACAGTATATTTAGTTATGCCCCTGGATCTACTCATTGTAATGTGGTTTAAAATGAACTGGATGGCATTATAATGTTACATAATATGAACTAGGGCACTGTAATGTGGCATAATATGAACTGGGGACACTGTATTTCATAATGTGAATTGGGGGTACTGTGTTGCATAATGTGTAATGGCAGCCCTACTCCCAATACGACAATCTGAACTAGGGCACTACTATGTGAATTAAATAAAAATAATGTGCATTAGTTGTGGATTTTCCACCCAAGGAAAAGGGTTTGTAATTGAATAGCTCCGGGTATTAAAGTCCAAGGCTAACATCCCAAGGTAAGTACTGCGGCTAATTGAACCTGCCCCTTAATCCCTTAACATTTACGGATATGAAATTATGATTCATAAGGTCATGTATACTAGAACGTTAGATTCTCATTACTAAATAAAGATGTACTGAAATTTGTAGTACATAGGCAGGCTGGTGCTAGGGTGTTCGGCGCCCCCCCTGCAAACTATAAATTTGCGCCCTCCCATATTTTACAACGGGACATCGTGCATCAAAAAAAGAGGGGTGGTCTCACAAGGAAGGCGCCTGGACACACAATAGCACCCCCAATTCATATTACACAACACAGTAGCAAAATCTTATTCACATTACCCCACACGTTGTAGTGCTGCTTATACACATATTGCACCCAGTAGTAGTGCTGCTTATACAAATAATGCCCTTAGTAGTGCCCATTACACAGATAATGCCTACAGTAGTACAGCCACTTATACACATAATGCCCATAGTATTAGTGCTGCTTATACACATAATGCCCCCAGTAGTAGTGTCGCTTATACACATAATGTCCCCAGTAGTAGTGCCACTTATACATAATGCATGCAACCAACAGTGGATTTAGGGGTCATGCCCCCCCCTTGGCACAACATTTTTGGCTGCCCCCTCTAAAAAAAAGAAAACAATTATGTCTCTTACTCCCTTTCATAGCTCTCTTCTTGTCAGTTCCCTCCATATCTCACTGCCCTCCCCACTTCCACAGCTCACAGTGCTCTGCTCACATCTCACTGCCCCCACAGGTCACACAGCCTCGTTCACACCTTACTTGTTCCCCAGCTCAATAACCCATCACAACTCACTGCCCTATCACACGTCAGTGCTCCCCCCCCCCACACACACACACACACACTGCTTCCCTATTGCTCACACTGTACACACACACACAGAGTCACACACACAGACTGTGACATACAGTACTGCACTATTGGATGCAGTGAAGTGTGGAAAAGATAGGCGGGGAGGCAGAGCCTCACCTATCATACTCCAGTATACTCCGGAGTTTTGACTATAAAAATGATATGAAAAATACAAAGAAGATATTATAAATATCTTCTTTGTTTTATTCTAATCATTTTATAGTCAAAACTCTGGAATATACTGGAGTATGATAGGTGAGGCCCTGCCTTCCCGCCTATCTTTTCGGCACATCACTGATCAAAACTCATCAAATTTCCAGCAATATACACTGCTGCACCTGTGAATAATGTCCACAAGATCCCTGTGTGTGCAAGTGAAAATCTGGCTCTGATAAGATCCAGTGCCTCCCCAGCCATTTACCTCTCCACACATCACTGAACCCACCACCGCCCCCTACCCCAAATAATGAGTTTAAGGAGAATGAGCCACATCCTATTAGCCCTGCTGAACGGGAATCAGTATAATATGCTGGCTGACGGGATCCCGATTTTCATAATACCAATGCCGGGATTCCGATGAGGAGGAGACCAACAGCGATAACTGAGGGGTGTTCTCCACTCTCCCCCTAACTTCCCTGGCCGCAGCCTAACTATAACCACCCCCCGGAGTTGCCTAATCCTAACTCCCCGTCCATGCTGCCTAAAATTAAATCTCTCTCCCCTGCAGCCTGACCCTAACCTTCCTTCCCCATTGCCTAATCTTAACTTTCCCCCCTCCCCCACAATCTAACCCTAACCCTCCTGTCTGGTGCCTAAATCTATCTACCCTCTCCCGGCCCCAGGGCCGGACTGGCCATCTGGCACTTCTGGCAAATGCCAGAAGGGCCGATGGCCACGTGGGCCGGTCCAGCGCTCACTGAGACCGGCGGCAGCATGTCTCAGCTGTCAAGAGAGGAGAGCACGCCAGCGCGGCTATGTCTGGCGGCGTATAGTGGACTGCAAACCAGCCGCCGGTTTGTGAGCCAATCAGAGCTCGCGGACCGGCAGCCAATCAGGAGCCGCCGCTGCCAGTCCGCGAGCTCTGATTGGCTCACGAACCGGCGGCTGGTTTGAAGTCCGCTACACACCGCCAGACATAGCCGCGCTGGCGCGCTCTGAGCTCCTGACAGCCTCAGTCACATCACAGCCGGAGGAGCAGCAGCAGCGGTAAGCAGCTGCAGCACTGCTGTGGGGGCAATTGGCTGGCACTGTGGGGCAATTGTTTACCTGGCACTGTGGGGGCATTTGTATACCTGGCACTGTGGGGGCATTTGTATACCTGGCACTGTGGGGGCATTTGTATGCCTGGCACTGTGGGGCATTTGTGGATCTGGCACTGTGGGGGCATTTGTATACCTGGCACTGTGGGGGCATTTGTGGATCTGGCACTGTGGGGGCATTTGTGGATCTGGCACTGTGGGGCATTTGTGGATTTGGCACTGTGGTGGCATTTGTATACCTGGCACTGTGGGGCATTTGTGGATCTGGCACTGTGGGGGCATTTGTGGATCTGGCACTGTGGGGGCATTTGTGGATCTGGCACTGTGGTGGCATTTGTATACCTGGCACTGTGGGGGCATTTGTGGATCTGGCACTGTGGGGGCATTTGTGGATCTGGCACTGTGGGGCATTTGTGGATTTGGCACTGTGGTGGCATTTGTATACCTGGCACTGTGGGGCATTTGTGGATCTGGCTCTGTGGGGGCATTTGTGGATCTGGCACTGTGGGGGCATTTGTATACCTGGCACTGTGGGGGCATTTGTATACCTGGCACTGTGGGGGCATTTGTATACCTGGCACTGTGGGGGCATTTGTATACCTGGCACTGTGGGGGCAATTGTGGATCTGGCACTGCACTATTGGGGGCATATGTCTGTGTATCACGTCCCATTTTAATTGGCCACACCCATATTTTTGGCACGCGCGCCTTAGGCGCATGCACACAGTACCTCTATGGGACACACTGTCTGATTGGTCGCCGCTTAGCCCCGCCGGGAGTGCACACAGACACTCTCATTCTAGTGAATGGGGCGCATGCGTGTCCACACCCCTTTTCGGGAGCACGTGCGCTTAGTTACAACCTTTATTTTTTCATACCCCCACTTCAACATTTCCACTTCAACCAATGGTTGTGTGTATTTTAATACAGAATGATGTACACTTGTATGTTGTTATAATATTAATTATATTTGTAAGAGCATAGACTAAGTAGTAGGAGGAGTCGGGAACAGAGGCGTAACTAGGGTAGGGTGAGTGGGGCACGTGCCCTGGGCACCTTGGCAGGCCCAGGAGAAAGGGGCGCCGCCAGCGGCCAGGGCACCATGTCCCACTTGCCCCCATCACGCCGAAATGTGAGGGGAGGAGAGCGCAGCGTCTCTCGCTCACCTCACCGCCGCTGCCAGCACTAGCAGCGCTGCGTGTGTCTGGTCTCCGGCGTTAGCCAATCAGAGCTTGCAGACCGGCTCCTGATTGGCTGCCGGTCCGCGAGCTCTGATTGGCTGGCTAACCGGCGCCACACAGCCGCCGGAGACCTGGAGCGGTGAGGGGAAGGAGAGGCGCTGTGCTGCGCTCTCCTCCCCTCACATAGACACAACAGGCGGTGAGTGACCGGGAGGGGGGGGGGGGGGGGGGGGAGACTCGGGGGAGCACAGTGGGGCATATATCTGGCACAGTGTGGCATGTAACTGGCACTGTGGGGCAATGTATCTGGCACAGTGGGGCAATGTATCTGGCACAGTGGGGCAATGTATCTGGCACTGTGGGGCAATGTATCTGGCACTGTGGGGCAATGTATCTGGCACTGTGGGGCAATGTAACTGGGACTGTGGGGCAATGTAACTGGCACTGTGGGACAATGTATCTGGCACTGTGGGGCAATGTATCTGGCACTGTGGGGCAATGTATCTGGCACTGTGGGGCAATGTAACTGGCACTGTGGGGCAATGTAACTGGCACTGTGGGGCAATGTAACTGGCACTCTGGGTCAATGTATCTGGCAATGTAACTGGCACTGTGGGGCCATGTATCTGGCACTGTGGGGCCATGTATCTGGCACTGTGGGGCCATGTATCTGGCACTGTGGGGCATGTATCTGGCACTGTGGGGCATGTATCTGGCACTGTGGGGCATGTATCTGGCACTGTGGGGCATGTATCTGGCACTGTGGGGCATGTATCTGGCACTGTGGGGCATGTATCCGGCACTGTGGGGCAATGTAACTGGCTCTGTGGGCCATTTCCAGTGGCCACACCCCTTCCGGTGCGTGGCCACACCCATTTTTCGGCACGCGCACATGCTTCTTTTGGTGGGGTATTTTTTTTTTGGGGGGGGGGGGGCGGCGCCATTTTTCATCTTGCCATGGGCTCCAAAAACCCTAGCTACGCCTCTGTTCGGGAATAGTAAGGGGAGGAGACAGATGCTGACACTGAGGCGGGCCTGTATGCTTCAAAAATGCCAGGGCCTATTTTTGGTCCCAGTCCGGCCCTAAACCTAACCTGCCAAGTATACTTACATTCTGGATGCCACCTGTTGGGATTCAGCCTCATGAATTTTATCCTCAGTCCCCAGACAGGGATGTTAATAAGTGGCAGGATCAAAACCCACAGGGTGACAGGTACGGCAGCAGCAGCAGGTGAGACAGGCGCAGCGGCAGCACAGGGATGCAGAACAGGGAGAGCGCCTCTACAGCCTGGCACCTATCTGCTCTGCATCCCTTTGCTGAGCGGGTAGCGCCGGGCCTGAACATACGGTTGGTAACACTGATCAGGGTTACCAAGGTGTAGATTGTGTCTGTTTTAGGGCACTAGTGTGAGAGTGTTGAAGAAGAGTCTAAAGGTGCCCACCAATGGTAAGACTTTTTAAACAATGTGAGCGTTTCTGACCGATCTGAAGGACACACCGTTTAAAAACGGGCCGCGTGTTGGCATTTATTTTCAAATACGTGTGCAAAATTCCAATCAATGAAAACAAGTAATATTTACTTTTGAAACACGGCTGTGTTGTATGAAGGGGGAATTCAATTGCAGGCAAAAGTGATACGTTTTCACGGGTGTTAACTTACAGTATTGCACATACAATATCGCCCGATAATTTAATTTAACGCCTGTATGCGGGTGTTAATTTATTGTGCAATCCAACACCAATTACAAAATGGGTGTTAAGTATTTCACCCAATAATTCTTGCTGGTTTTATACGTGTTAAGTATACTGTAGGGCAAAATCTGCCTGTACCCCCCACCCCCCCAAAAAAAAAAAAAAAAAAATAGTATTGGATAACAGTATAGAAGTCTATTAGTGGCCATAACAAAAGTATTTGGGATTCTTAAGTTGTGTCAAATGGCTGTTAAGCATTTTTCTAAAACAGTGAAAAACTGATAGAAAGCAAGTATTTTACTGTAAAATAAATGCTTCACTTAAATTATGGGTGCATAAAGATGCCTGCAATTAATTATTTGGGTTTTTTTAAACCAACATCTTCAAAAAACACCTCTAACAACAACAACCTGCAATCTTAAAAACACTGTCCCACATCAATTCATCCATTTTCCTCCATTTTGCATATTTTCATCTCAACAATTGCATGTAATTATTAGCCAAATTACGATAATTTATATAAGGTGAAAAACACCCTATCTCCCGGCGCAAATTAACTGAATAATTACTAAAAGTCAAGCACTCATCATCTGCACCCAATATTGAGCTTATTGCGAAGCCCCAAAAGAACACAAATGCTAAACCAACAGGTTGTATGCGCTTGATGTGCTAACAATTAATTATTTATGTATCAACTAAAATAGACAGTGTGTTTGGATTCATTGAATAATTGAGAAACTTGCTTTTAATAAAAAACCTTTACTGGGTTCATATATATTTAAATAACAATTTAATAATAATTATCTATGCAATATACTCAAATAAAATTATAATAAAAAACATAGAGCTGGATATCTAAAGTCCGTTCTGGAGCCAGGATTTAAATATATTTAGTATCTTTAGTATTTGAAGCAACAATGTTACTCTTTGAAATAAAGTAGCCACGTGTTGATATTAAGTAGCAGGGAATGCTACAATTTGTGAGCACACACAGTATAGTTGACAAAGTCCTGCTATAGGATACATTTGTAGCAGTATTGTTTAACCTGTTACCGGCGTACCGGTCCAGGAGACAGTTCAAATGGTAATTACCCAATCCAGCGGGATTGTATATAATACTCAGGCAGTGTAATAGTGTCCGGTGTATGCTCACCCCACATATAGCTGCACGTTGCCTCTAGTAACAGTCGTGTCAGTGTCCGATTCCAATGTGCGGGATGGATAGCACACCTTTTCTCCAATTGGAGACACCCGCACCAGTGGATCTGCTATGTGTAGCCGCCGCTTCCAGCTCACTGGAACTGTACGTGCAAGATGATGGAGAGCCAAATCGCCACTCTGCCACTGCTCACTTGGCTCGTATCAGCACACAGATGGTAGATGTAATAGTAGGCAAATGCCGGCCGCCAATAGCTCATAGATGGAACGCTGTAACAATCCGTGGCTCAGTGGATATTAGCTCAATCAACAGGGATGACGTCAATGCGTTTCATCCCGTACAAACTCGGGACTTCCTCTGGACTCAAAAGCTATGCTGGCTGGGAGCTACTCATGAAGTGCAAAAGCATTGCCGCTGTGCAATAATCAGTAGGTGGTGAAAAATGTTTTGCATTAAGTTCTATGGAGAATTATCACCTGCAATTGGGGATAACCACTTTTTCACCTGCAATTCACCTGCAATTGAATTCCCCCCAATAGATTAAATGTAGAGTCTGCAGTTTTTAGTGTTGGGGAAGATAGTATAAATAAGGAGATTTATGGTAGACTTACCATTGTTAAATCTCTTTCTGTGAGGTACATTGGTTCCACAGGGAATCTTCGGGGTGTAGAGATGGATCTTGATCCAGGCACCAACAGGCTAAAGCTTTAGACTGTCCCAGGATGCATTGGGGCCTCCTCTACAACCCCGCCTCCAGGCACTGTGAGCTCAGTTTCACTAACCAGTCCAATGCAGGAGCAGGTAAAAGAGAAGGTAGATGTTAGTCACTTCTCACGACAGGAGAAGGGACTAGCGGCTAATGCCATACAAACCCATAAAAGCTAGGTGTGTCAGGGCGGGTGCCCTGTGGAACCAATGTACCTCGCAGAAAGAGATTTAACAATGGTAAGTCTGCCATAAATCTCCTTTTCTGCAGCGGCTACATTGGTTTCCACAGGGAAACATCAGGGATGTCCTAAAGTAGTTCATCATGGGAGGGGACGTGCCGTGGCGGGTATGAGAACCCGGAAACCAAAGGAAGCATCCTGGGAGGTGGAAGTATCAAAGGCATATAACCTAATGAACGTGTTAACTGAGGACCACGTAGCTGCCTTGCACAACTGTACAGTGGACGCACCTCGGCGGGCCACCCAAGAAGGTCCAACAGACCGAGTAGAATGGGCTTTAATAGCAGCAGGAGCTGGAAGACCAGCCTGTGCATATACTTGTGCACTCACCATTCTAATCCATCTGGCCAATGTTTGCTTGTTCGCAGGCCAGCCATGTTTGTGAAAACCAAAAAGTACAAAGGGTATCGGACCTCCTAATAGAGGCAGTCCTTTCTACGTAAACATGGAGAGCCTGTACCACATCCAAAGACCGCTCTTTGGATGACAAACCAAAGAGATGAAAGCCGGAACCACAATCTCTTGGTTAAAGTGAAAGGATGACACCACCGTAGGCAAATAACCAGGGCGAGTTCTAAGAACTGCCCGGTCACGGTGAAATATCATAAAAGGTGGATGACAGGACAGAGCGCCTAGGTCTGACAACCTTCTAGCAGAGGCAATAGCCAGTAGGAACAGGACCTTGGCAGTGAGCCATTTAAGGTCCACTGACTCAAGAGGTTCAAATGGAGACTCTTGCAGGGCATTCAGAACAACAGCAGATCCCATGGAGCCACAGGAGGGACATAGGGAGGCTGAATCCGTAAAACACCCTGAGTGAAAGTATGAACATCAGGAATAGATGCAATTTTTCACTGAAACCAAACCGACAAGGCAGAGATATGAACCTTGAGGGAGGTCAGACAAAGGCCTAAGTCCAGGCCTTGTTGCAAAAGAGCCAGAAGTCTGGAAGTACTGAATTTGTAAGCATCATAATTCTTAGCAGCACACCAGGTGAAGTAAGAATTACAGACCCTATCATAAATCCACGCAGAAGCCGGTTTGCTGGCCTACAGCATAGTTTGGATAACAACCTCTGAGAATCCTTTGGCCCTCAGGAGCGAAGCTTCAAGAGCCACGCTGTCAAAGCCAGTCTGGCCAGGTCCGTGTAGACACAGGAGCCTTGAAGAGGAGGTCTGGGTGTTGAGGAAGTAGAAGAGAATGCTCTATAGATAGACCCTGCAGGTCTAAAAACCAATGCCGCCTGGGCCCTGCTGGAGTGACTAGAAGTAGCATTCCTCCTTCTTGTTTGAACTTCCGTAGTACCCTGGGCAGGAGTGACACTGGAGGGAAAACGTAGGGCAGCCGAAAGTTCCATGGAATTGCCAGTGCGTCCACGAATGCTGCTTGAGGATCCCTGTTTCTTGATCCGAAAACTGGAACTTTGTGATTATGTTGAGATTCCATCAGGTCTACATCTGGTAGACCACACTTGTCCACTAGGAGTTGAAAGATTTCCTGATGAAGACTCCACTCTCTGGCGTGCACATCCTGACGACTGAGGAAATTCGCTTCCCAGTTAAGGACTCCCGGAATGAACACTGCAGATATTGCTGGCAGATGGCTTTCAGCCCAACAAAGGATTTTTGACACTTCCATCATTGCCATGCGGTTTCCAGTGCCACCTTGATGGTTTATGTACGCCACCATGGTGGCATTGTCTGACCGTACTTGAGGCAGGGCGAGAGAAAAAGCATTGAACACTGCCCGCAATTACAGAATGTTTATCGGGAGGAGTGATTCCTCATTGGTCCACCGGCCCTGGAAAGAGTATTGCTCCGCCCCAAACCCTCAGACTGGGGTCCATTGTCAGTAGGACCCAGTTGGAGATCCCTGCTCAACCATTGGTCCTGTAGACACCAGGTCAGCGACAGATGAACCTCCAGAGTCAAGAAGATCATGTGAGACCTGATCCGATGAGGCAGGCCGTCCCACTTGGAAAGGATTTACCTCTGTAGAGGGCGGGAATGAAATTTAGCGTACTCTACCATGTCGAAAGCCAACACCATGAGGCCTAGTACTTGCATCGCCGAGTGTATTGACACTTTTGGGCGAGAGAGGAAGTATCTGATCCTGTCCTGAAGTTTCAGTACCTTCTCTGGAGACAGAAACAGACGTTGACTGTGCGTGTCCAGCAGTGCCCCTAGGTACACCATGCTCCGAGCAGGGATTAGCAAGGACTTCTACCAGTTGATGAGCCTCCCGTGGGCTTGTAGGAAGTTTAACCGTCAGTTGTAGATGACTGAGGAGGACATCGTGGGAGTTTGCCAGAATGAGCAAGTCATCCAGAAATGGAAGGATCCTGACTCTCTGGCGACGGAGATAAACAGTCATCACGGCCATAACCTTGGTGAAGATTCAAGGGGCCATGGCCAGCCAGATGGCAGAGCCTGGAATTGATAGTGAAGGTTGCCAATAGCAAACCGCAGATACTGCTGATGCGATATGGCAATAGGTAAGCATCTTGTATATCCAGGGATACCATATAGTCTCCGGGTTCCATGGCCAGTACAATGGAGTTCAGTGTTTCGATACGGAACTTGGACACTCTCACAAACTTGTTCGGTGATTTGACGTTGAGTATAGGCAGGAAAGACCCATTGGGTTTCGGAACTAGAAACAGGGTCGAGTAGTATCCCCTGCCTGTCTGGGACAGAGGTACCGGCACTACCACTCCTGTATCCAGGAGGGAACGTACAACCATATTTAGAGCTTGCGCCAATGGATCCAAAAGAATAACCGTTGTGCAGAACTGGCGAGGGAGACGTCTCTTGAAAGAGACTGCATACCCGTGAGAGACAAACATCTCATGCCCATGCGTCTGAAGTGGCCTTTAACCAGACCTGGGTGAATTGCAGAAGTCGGCATCCCACCCTGGGGTCCCCCAGGGGTAGGCCCGCCCCGTCATGCAGCAGGCTTGTCGTGTTTAGAAGCAGGCCGATGGGCAGCCCAGGATTGTTTTGCCTTGGGCTTAGTGGTTTTGGTAGCGCGAGAATGTCTAGGGTATGCCTGACCTTTAGCTTTCCCTTGAGGCCGAAAAGAGCAAAAAGTGGTACCTTTTGCCTTCTGTGCAGAAGGATTAGTATTTGGGAGAAATGCAGTCTTGGCAGCCACTAAGTCAGTCACAATCTTATTGAGATCTTCCCCAAATAGGATGTCTCCCTTTAAAAGGGAGTACCTCCAAGATCTTTTTGGAGTCCAGGTTCATCTTCGACGACCTCAACCACAGAATACGGTGAGCCAGGATGGACGTAGTCATTGCCTTGGCCGCCAACACACCTGCCTCAGAGGACGCCTCCTGAATGTAATAGGCAGCGGTGATAATATAAGACAGGTATTGCCTGGCAGTGTCAGATATATCTTGAGGTAGGTCTTCCTCTAATGCCTGAACCCATGCTTCAATTCCTTTTGTAGCCCAGGAGACTGCTATAGTGTGTCTATGTACAACACCTGTAAGGGAGCAAACAGACTTCAGGCAACCTTCCACATGCTTATCTGTCAGTTCCTTCAGTGAGGTGACAGTGGTGACAGGCAGAGTAGATGAGACCACGAGACGGGTGACATGTGAATCCACCGGCGGTGAATTTTCCCACTTGTTACACAACTCAGAAGGGAGAGGATAATGAGCTACCATCTTTTTAGATAGGGAGAATTTCTTTCCTGGCGAAGACCAGGGTTCCTGACGTATGTCTACTAAATGGTCAGAATGTGGTAATAATGTTCTAGTGCCCTTGTGACGTTTAAACTTATCAGGTTTCTTAGACACGGTAGTGGGATCCACATCATCACCTATTTGTAGGATTTGCTTAGTAGCAACCACGAGGTCAGGGACATCACCTGAGTTGCAGATTCCTCATCAGAAGCAGCTGTATCAGTGTCTGATGGGTCAGTATTCTCCCCATCCTCAATCTTTCAAGAGATTAGTTGATTGTGAGGAGGAAGTGGCCCGCTTAGATGACCCCTTGACACCAGAGTGACTTGAGGTAGGTTTATGACTAACCAAAGATTGATTCAATTGCTGCAACTGGGTAGACAAATTATCTGCCCAAGGCGGATTTACCATAGGGACAACATGTGGCTGCAATGGCACAGGAGGTCTCATAGGGGGCGTAAGGCATGTCACAAGCGTATTGAGCATAGTTAAGAACGCCGCCCAAGGTGGCTTCTGGTTACAGGAGCTGCGGACTAACTGGGAGATGTATGGCACATATTACACGGACCATCATTTAAAGCTTCCCCTCAGGCAAATCCCCGGCGCATGCGCTGCATGATACAGGAGCATCTGTGGATTTCCCACCCTTTGTGTTAGACATTTTAGTGAATGTAACCACAGAGCATATGAGTACGATACAGCCAGAGTACACTACCTGCAAATAAATCCCCTAGTATGTGACTGCATACACAGTACACAACACCAGCATCTAAATCCGGTACTATGTGACTGCGTACACAGTACACAACATTAGTGAATAAATCCGATATGATGTGACTGAGTACACAGTAGAATACACTGAACAGTAAATACTGTGCAGCACTATATGAGAGACCCTGATGCACCTAGTCCCTTAGGGTACAGATAGATATAGCTGGGATACACTGAAAGTGAAATCCACACAGCAGATACAGGCACACACAGTCACAATGACAATGCAGATAATTATTTTAGTCAGACAATAAAACTGCACTGGACTAGTGTATATATATATACACATGTTAAATATATATATATATATATATATATATCCATTAGGTCCACACTCACTGCTGCAATCCACAACATGAGCGGTGCTCCATAAAGGGCTCTCAAGAAGTCCAAAATATATCCAGAGAAAGTACAGGCACTCACCACTTCCTTAATGATGAAGAGATTTATTGCAACTCACAGGTGTGTCTCACATAGAGACGATCAACAGCATGTCAGCAAAGAATGTCTTGACGTTTTGGCTCTATCTGAGCCTTTTTCAAGACGGGTAAGATCACAACAGGTTCACACCCAGCAGCCCATAACACACACCAAACCCCGGATCACCTATATAGCAGAGGCAGATCACAAACTCCGCCCATCAATCAACAAACAGGAAGTGGCTAAAACAATCGTATTGCAGTGTCTAATCTTGAATATGCATAAAGGCCATCCTCTGTGTCATAACACCAGATTAGCACGCTGCATATGCACATACATAAGTCTGTTATAGTCCAACAAAGCGGCTAATCGCGGCTAATTGCCGCGATGCCGGAAGTAACGTGCATTCCATTACCGTGGAACGCACTCGTCAGATGCGGATGTTGCCCATAATGCCGGAAGCGGTATGCGTTCCACTGCCATGGAGCGCAACCATGTGACCGGAACATCGGGCTGCGTAGGACGGCTGCCAGCCGTTACTAAGCAACTAAACTAACCATAGTAGCGCGATCACATAACCTAACCGTGCCACCATGACAACAGGAAAATAATTATTTCATCTTAAAGCACACAAAACAAATGTTGGATGCATTGAATATGCATATGGACTCCATAGCAATCCCGGGTGAATAATACACTTAAATCGTAATACAGATATATTTGTTCAATTTAAATAAAGAGTAGACATTTATATCTCAATAAACACCTATTTGTTCAATTGTAATATTAACACAATATAGAATAACCATATTCCAATGATGAACCCCAATAGTCACCAGATAATATCCAGGTGGCCCACCCACAATCCCCTATAAAGAAACCTATCAGGACAACCAGGAGAATGTGGGATGCAGAAATACTAGAGAACATGGGTGTATATACCCCAAGACATAATGGAGTCCATTTAGGGTCTGTGATATAGCCTCTGTCAACAAGCGATCCAGGGTGACCACCAACATAAAAAACAATGTAAAAGACAAAGAACAAACATATATGCCATTTTACATGCAAAAAACATGCATAATTGGAAATAATATATGGTTAAAAAACTGTCCAGTGATAGCCCTATCCGAGAAAAATATTAAATGGATTTGCCTCATTTAACCCCCCGAGGTGCTAGGGTGTCCAGCTCATAGATCCATTTGGCTTCTCGTTGTCGTAACAGCCTTTTCCAGTCACCCCCTCGTGAAGGTCTTTGCTGACATGCTGTTGATCGTCTCTATGTGAGACACACCTGTGAGTTGCAATAAATCTCTTCATCATTAAGGAAGTGGTGAGTGCCTGTACTTTCTCTGGATATATATATATATATATATATATATATATATATATATATATAAATCATCCAAGCAGCCGGCACTCCCCTTGCTTACGTGACATCTGCTCCGGTGCTCTCCCTAGGAACGAATTCCAATTGTAGATAGGAGAATGGGCGGCACTCTGGAGACTGTTCAATCAACTTTCTTTATTGAAAAGACATCCTACAATTGTTTCGGGCGTCCGCCCGTCGTCAGGGATGTACAATACAAAACCAACAAACATTATATACCCTCACAGAGACTTCCCACATATACAATTAAAATTAACTCACCCCACCTGCGTTTCTGCCCTCCGATCCGAACACCACGCTGACCGCTGCTCTCACACACTGTGCAGCGGCTTCCGTGTAGCGGGCGACGTCATCGGAAGGCGCCCGCGGGGAGGGACGAGCTCACATAGACGTTGCCAGGGCAACCAAACAACAAAACAAAAACGGCTTCATGCAGGTGAGGCATCTCATCTATGATCAAGACAGAGCATAGATATTACGATGCAACCCAATCGCATGAGCAAATATTAACAATACAGAAAAAAAAATAAGATTACAAAAATACAAAAATTACAAAAAAAAGATATATATACATAAAATATAAAAAACACACACTCCGTGAGACACTCTAGACAAACTGAGATCCAACACATCATAAAACACATACTGGCATCGTTATATGTCCAGAACCATCCCCAAGGTAATTTCATTATAATAGAATCCAACTATAATATAAATATTTACTTATATTTTTTATTGATGTTTCCATTAAAAGCAAACCGCATATACCAAGCACCCACTATTAATCAGCCATTAATTGTGACGTCCTATTAACGCCCAGCTGGACCTACAAAAAACTGTGTAGTCCATGCTGTTCATTCAGCCCTTTCGGGGACAGTGTATCCAACCTAAAAATCCACTGACTTTCTAACTGGAGCAATCTTCTACCTCTATTACCACCACGAATAGATGGCGGCACATGGTCAATTATCTTGCTTCTAATGCTAGCAATATTGTGCGACCGTTGGGCACAATGACGAGCCATAGGTTGATCACTAGAACCTGACTCAAGAGCAGCTCTAATTGCAGATCTATGATTTGCCATTCTTTCTTTAAATTGACATTCTGTCTTACCCACATAGAAAAGACCACATGGGCAAGACAGAACATACACAACGTACCGTGAGGTACATGTGAGTGGAAAATTAATAGAATATTTTTTACCCGATCTAGGATGGCAAATAAAATCTCCCACCAGCATAGAGCGACAGGTAACACATCCTATGCACCTGAAGCATCCGGGTTTACGTGATAGAAAATGTGGAACAGATTTTACTTTCGTTAATTCCGTCACATCAACCTTAACTAAAAGATCTTTCAAATTTTTTCCCCTGGAATATGCTGGCATAATCCGAGCATTATGAAGGCTTGGGAGGTCCTTATCTGTATTTACAATAGGCCAGATTTTTTTGATTTCCTTGTTGGTCTTGTGACTAGCCTCTGTATACCTATTGACCCAAGGAATCCTTTGCTGGTCACCATCTACAGAAGTTTTACCTTTAAGAGAGACCTCCCTAGGGATTTGTAAAACCCTCTGTTTGGTAGCTAATAGTAGTTTATTATCATAACCCCTCTGTTTAAATTTAGACACCATGCCATCCAGAGCATCATCAATTTTAGAGGGATCACTTGTGATCCGCCGTGTTCTAAGCATCTGGGAATATGGTAATCCATATTTTAATGAAGGAGGGTGAAAACTATCAGCTTTAAGGACAGTGTTACGATCCGTCTCCTTGACATATAGGGATGTACAAATTTGGCCATCACTACATGAAATGGTGACGTCTAGAAAGTTAACATTAGTTGTACTCAAATCATAAGTAAATTTTACAACACTAGAAGATGCGTTGTGGCTGTCCAAAAGATCACGGAAACATTCCTGAGAACCACCCCACACGATCAATAAGTGATCTATGTACCTGACATACATAATGACCTGATGACTGAAGGGGCTGTCCAAAAGAAGGGGTTTTTCAATCCAACACATGAACGCATTAGCGTACGATGGGGCCACATTGGACCCCATCGCACAGCCAAGGCGCTGCAAATAGAAATCACCATTGAAAAAAAAAAAAAGTAGTTCCTAGTCAACACCAAAGACAATAATTCTAAAAACAATTCCTTAGGTGGACCAACATAGTGGGGATTGTTCTCAATTAGTGCTGCTACCGCTATTATCCCCAAATCATGGGGTATACACGTATATAGCCCAACAACATCTGCACTGCAAAATACTGTACCTACTGGAAGTGAACCTAAAGCATTCAACCGTATCAATAACTCATTAGTATCTTTGAGATATGAAACAGTATGCTGGATGCATGGATTTAATAAGGCATCCAAATAAACTGAGATTGTTTGAAATAAAGAACCCCTGGCAGAAATAATTGGTCTGCCAGGGGGTGTCTGACTGTTCTTATGGAGCTTGGGCAAGGTATAAAATAGGGGCACCACAGGATGTGTTGTTTTTAATGCAATAAATAATTCATTGGATATCCAAGAATTAGTGACCGCCCTAGATAACACCTTGTCCAACTCCATTTTGAAATCATTAGTGGGATCCCGTGTCAATTTTTCATAGATGTCAACATTTGATAATTGCCTATTACACTCAGCAATATAATCAGGCAGGTCCTGAACCACTATCGCTCCACCTTTATCAGCACTTCTGATTATAATATCAGAACAAGATTGTAAATTTTTTAGTGCCTGTCGTTCAGGACCCGTCAGATTATTATGACCCCTACCATCATGCTCACAATCATTTCCCAACCTCTCCATGAGGCGTGAGAATGTTTTGATGGAGGGATTATTTGACACAGGGTCAAATTTAGACTTAGGTTGTATGCTCTTAAGTTGTTTAGGTACGTCAGTAATAGCTGCAGTTACTGCTGCTGGAACAGTTTTAAAATGTTCACGTAACTTTAATGTCCTGTTGAATTTAAATGATTCAACCTTCCACTGAAATGGGTCGTGGCGGACAGTGGGAATGAAAGAAAGTCCTTTTGCTAACACCTGATATTCAAAATCATCAAGTGGAGTTTTGGAAAGGTTAAAGACAAGGTCCCTTACTTGCGAGCCTTTGCTTTTGTCTTGTCTTTTGCTTTGGCCACCTCTCCTCGTCCTTTTGGCGGTTTGCCATACGTGGCCCGGGTTTTTACCCCTAAAGGGTGTTCTTGGCGAGATGTTGTTGCAACTTGTACGTCGTTGTCACTTGCGGAGGTACTTGATCCTTCATAGTCGGTGAATTGTGCCCTTGTTCTACGATTGCGATTAAATGGCCTCTGTTGATTACGCGCCCCTGGAGCATTCAACCAAACATAAACCCTGTTTTGGTCATAATCCTGTTGGACCACATGTTTTTTATCACATTTAAACTTGATTAGGTCTTTTTTGTATTGGTCCAACTGTGCAGACAATTTCTCAAGCCAGTTTGTTTGAGTGTCCTGAATTAACACTGGCTTATGTTTTGATTCAAACTCAGAAATCTTGGCTTTTACAGCTGTCAGCTCCTTAGATGATTCTTCAATGACCAATAAAAGCAGGTCCATGGAGCATTTATTGAGAATGCCGACCCATTTCTTACAGAAAAGCACATTATGTCGACCAATTGTAGGGGTATTTCTCACCCTAAAACCCCAAGGGATTTGCTTATCTTTGTAGTAATCAGACAAGGTCAATGCATGATACATATAATCTAATTCACGTTTCTTCAGAAAATAAAGGTCTTTATATAGGTCAGCATTATCAGGCTCTGAGGAATCAATCTGCACTTTACAGGTGTTAAGGATATGTTCAGCCTCTGCATCAGAGTAACTGAAACATTCCCTGGCTCAGGAACATCCTCCATGACATACAGTGTTCCTTAATATAAACGATACCACAAAAAGTCAGTGTCCCACGTGTTTAAAACAGAGAAGCATCCACTGCGAATATGGAAAGATAATAGCGTGGGGTGCCTTGCTATAAGATATGCCAATGCAACACATCTCAAATACAAATCATCCAAGCAGCCGGCACTCCCCTTGCTTACGTGACATCTGCTCCGGTGCTCTCCCTAGGAACGAATTCCAATTGTAGATAGGAGAATGGGCGGCACTCTGGAGACTGTTCAATCAACTTTCTTTATTGAAAAGACATCCTACAATTGTTTCGGGCGTCCGCCCGTCGTCAGGGATGTACAATACAAAACCAACAAACATTATATACCCTCACAGAGACTTCCCACATATACAATTAAAATTAACTCACCCCACCTGCGTTTCTGCCCTCCGATCCGAACACCACGCTGACCGCTGCTCTCACACACTGTGCTGCGGCTTCCGTGTAGCGGGCGACGTCATCGGAAGGCGCCCGCGGGGAGGGACGAGCTCACATAGACGTTGCCAGGGCAACCAAACAACAAAACAAAAACGGCTTCATGCAGGTGAGGCATCTCATCTATGATCAAGACAGAGCATAGATATTACGATGCAACCCAATCGCATGAGCAAATATTAACAATACAGATAAAAAAATAAGATTACAAAAATACAAAAATTACAAAAAAAAGATATATGTACATAAAATATAAAAAACACACACTCCGTGAGACACTCTAGACAAACTGAGATCCAACACATCATAAAACACATACTGGCATCGTTATATGTCCAGAACCATCCCCAAGGTAATTTCATTCATTTTAAAACTGTTCCAGCAACAGTAACTGCAGCTATTACTGACGTACCTAAACAACTTAAGAGCATACAACCTAAGTCTAAATTTGACCCTGTGTCAAATAATCCCTCCATCAAAACATTCTCACGCCTCATGGAGAGGTTGGGAAATGATTGTGAGCATGATGGTAGGGGTCATAATAATCTGACGGGTCCTGAACGACAGGCACTAAAAAATTTACAATCTCGTTCTGATATTATTGTTATGCACACCAGTGCCTGCAGGAAAGTACTGGTGTCAGAACTGTTATGCACTCCAGTGTCTGCAGGAATGTACTGGTGTTTGAACTGTTATGCAAAACAGATGGACTCACAGACAAACTGGGGGATATGACATAATGTACACAGAAGGTGATAGGGTAACAAAATACACACAAAGTGAACAGAGAAGCCCAGAGGCTAAGGAACTGGGTATCTCCCTTGTATTAGAACTGCTCAGATGGAAAAGCAAGATGTTGTGTTTTAATACGTAGAGAACCCGAAATGCTGTTGCTAAGGGCAACAGCAAAACCCTAAAGGGTTACCAACGGGTGTGGCAGTAAACTCCTTGGTCAGAGATGGAATGATAGACACAAGGAGAATCTCCACAATCCTAATTCTCACTTGCAGTGCACAGGTTTTAGCTTACTGCCACTAAACTGACCCCTGACACCTAGCACAGTGAGACAGGATTAGACCGGCAAGTCTTAGAATACAGCCGCAAACTTGCTAAGTTCACAGAGTAGTAACAGAACCCCAGCAAGCTAAACGACTGACTCCAGTCTTACTGCTAGGTCTGGATTGGCAGAGTGTAATACCAAATCCCCAGGCCTATTTGCAGTAAGCAACAAACAAATACAAAGCTACACAGTACTGGCTAACTTTCATGAACTGACTAACCAACAAAGATTCAGCAGCATCTGCTTACCCTGAAAAGAGGCCTTATAAAGCAGGTGCTGTCCACGCCCCACTCAGACCTCACAGACTGTGAGCACAAAAACCAGCACCGGATCCCCTGCCGTGCACAGAGCCTATAACCACTGCACAGCAAAAGACCCGAACCGGAGTATCAGCTGCGCTCAGGTTACACCACTAGCACTTGTCTCCCGGTTGCCATGACGACGTGGCAGCACAGGGCAGGAGACCCTAACAGTACCCCCCCTCTGACGAGGGGTCAAAGAACCCCTACCACCGGGTTTATCGGGGAACTGCGAGAAGAAAGAGCGTATCAGTCTGGGGGCATGAAGATCACAACTGCGCACCCACGACCGCTCCTCCGGGCCATACCCCTTCCAGTGCACCAAAAATGACAGCCGACCCCGAACCACCTTGGAGTCAAGAATCCTTTCAACAACAAACTCCCTCTGGCCACGTATCAGAAGAGGGGAAGGTCTTCCACTGGAAGAAGGATTACTAATCGCCCGTTTTAAAAGGGAACAATGAAATGTTTTATTGATACCCAAAGAACGGGGCAGATCTAACTGAAATGCCACCGGATTGATAACCCTGGTGATCTTATAAGGGCCGATGAACCGGGGCCCTAACTTATGAGATGGCTGTCTCAACTTCAAATTCTTGGTAGACAACCAGACGAAGTCTCCTAATTTGAAGCTGCAGGGTCTTTTCCGCTTATCAAAAACCCTTTTGGTCACTAATGACACAGACACAAGGGCTTTCTTCACTTTCCGCCAAATACCTCTAAGGACCGAAACCACAGAGGAACCACCAGGCGTGGAGTCCAGGGGGTCAAAAGAATTGGCCTTAGGATGATGCCCATACACACAAAGGAAGGGAGAGATCCCTGTAGCAGAGTGAGCCGCGTTGTTATAGGCAAACTCCGCCATGGACAGATGAGCAACCCAGTCAGTCTGACACTTGGAGACATAACACCTGAGGAACTGCTCCAAGGACTGGTTCACCCTTTCAGTCTGCCCATTAAACTGCGGATGGTAGCCTGACGACAAGCTGACAGAAATCTGGAGATCGGAACAAAATGCCCTCCAGAATTTGGCCACAAACTGGGATCCGCGGTCAGAGACCACATCAAGTGGCAACCCGTGGAGACGCACAACATGCAGCATAAATAATTCAGACAGGCGTCTGGCTGATGGCAGCCCAACCAGTGGAACGAAGTGCGCCATCTTCGAAAACCAGTCAACGACAACCCAGATGGCTGTCATCCCCGAGGATTTGGGCAAGTCCACCACAAAATCCATTGAAATGTGGGTCCATGGCTTAGATGGGATAGAGAGTGGATGTAATGGGCCAACAGGAACCCCTCTAGGAGTCTTATTTCGGGCACAGATGTCACATGCCCGAACCCACTGATCCACATCCTTAGCCACAGAGGGCCACCACACCGCCCTAGATAGCAACTCCCGAGTTCTGGCAATACCCGGGTGACCTGCCGACTTCTTGGCATGGAATTCCAGGAACACTCGCTGTCTTAACCTAGGAGGCACAAACAAAAGACCTACCGGAAGGTCTGGAGGAGCCTGCTCCTGTGCTCTAAGGACTAATGATAAGAGGTCCTGGGTAATGCCCACTTTAATACATGATGGGGAAACAATGGGCAACGGCTCCTCGGTGGTCTCCTGGATTGGAGCAAAACTCCGCGAGAGCGCATCAGCCTTGATGTTTTTTGACCCAGGGCGATATGTTATCAAAAAATTAAAGCGAGCAAAAAACAAAGCCCATCGTGCCTGCCTGGCATTGAGACGCTTCGCTGACTCTAAATATGCCAGATTCTTATGGTCAGTGAGAATTGAGACCACAAACTTAGCCCCCTCAAGCCAGTGTCTCCACTCCTCGAGTGCATCCTTAATAGCCAACAATTCCCGGTTACCCACGTCATAATTCATCTCGGCAGGCGAAAATTTACGGGAAAAGTAAGCACAGGGATGAAGGCGATTATCAGACACTCCCATCTGAGAAAGCACTGCCCCAATACCCATCTCAGAGGCATCCACCTCCACCACAAAAGGACGCTCTGGATCTGGGTGTCGCAGCACCTTGGCCGAAACAAATGCCCTTTTGAGACGGGCAAAAGCCGCTTTAGCCTCACAAGACCAGTGAGCAACATCCGCCCCTTTCTTAGTGAGTGCCACCAAGGGCGCCACTATAGACGAAAATCCAGCGATAAATCGTCTATAAAAATTCGCAAAGCCCAGGAAACGCTGAAGCGCCTTCAAACTAGTGGGCTGCACCCAATCCAGGACTGCCTGTACCTTGGAACCCTCCATTTGGAAACCTTCTGGGGAGATAATATATCCTAGAAATGCGATTTGCTGAACTTCAAATTCGCACTTCTCCAGCTTCGCCCCAAGCCGGTGGTCTCTGAGTTTCTGGAGGACTAAGCGTACATGCTTCCGATGTTCCTCCAGGGAATGGGAGAAGATTAGGATGTCATCTAAGTATACAACTAAGAATCTATCCAAATATTCCCTGAGCACATCATTCATGAAATCCTGGAAGACTGCCGGGGCATTACAGAGCCCAAAAGGCATCACCAAATATTCATAATGCCCTGAGTGGGTATTAAAGGCAGTCTTCCATTCATCCCCCTCTCTTATTCGGATTAGATTGTACGCACCGCGTAGGTCAATCTTAGAAAAAATGGTGGCAGTACGAAGCTGGTCAAACAAGACCGAAATGAGAGGCAGTGGGTATGAGTTTTTAATCGTGATACGGTTCAATTCCCTGAAGTCGATGCAGGGTCGCAACGAACCGTCCTTTTTACCCATGAAGAAGAACCCCGACCCAACTGGAGACTGTGAAGGTCTGATAAATCCCTTAGCCAAGTTCTCCTGAATGTACTCTGCCATAGCCTGAGTCTCAGGACGTGACAGGGAGTACAACCTGCTCTTGGGAAGCTTAGCATTTGGCAACAAATCAATGGCACAGTCATAGGGGCGATGGGGAGGTAGTACCTCTGCAACTTTTTTGGAGAACACGTCCGCAAAATCTACATAACACCCTGGCAATCCTGGCAAACTTAGCTGCGAGAGCCTGACTGGAAGGCTCAAGCAACTCCTGAAACAATCAGTACCCCAATTAAGAATCTCCCCAGAGACCCAGTCAAATTGAGGATTGTGGGCCCTTAACCAGGGTAACCCCAACACCAATGGGGCAAAAGTACAGACAGTCACATAAAAGGACAATTTTTCAGAGTGTGTGGCTCCAATAAACAAAGAAATCTGGCTAGTGCAAGAGGTAATTTTACCTTGGGATAATGGTTCCCCGTTTAACCCACAAATCTCAATTTCCGATGCCAAGGGTACTAAGGGAACAGAGTGTTTCAGGGCGAATTGGCGGTCCATAAAAACCCCGTCGGCCCCACTGTCCACAAAGGCCTCAGTCTTGACAGTTTGACCGAGGATCTTCAAGGTCACCGGAATGATGAAAGTCTTCTTGGGAAATTCTGACTTCTGGCCTGACAGGATATTTCCCATCACCCTCAGGCCCTGAAGTTTTCCAGCTTTTCTGGGCATGATACTACCACATGACCTTTATTCCCACAGTACAAACACAACCCCTGCTGTCTCCTCCGCGTCTTCTCACGCGAGGAGAGGCGGGTAGCCCCAATCTGCATAGGCTCCTCAGAAAATTCCTCAGAGTCTGAGGTTCCCTTGGGAAGGAAGGAAATCTCAGTCTCCCTTTCAAGCCTACGCTCTCTCAGCCGTCTATCCACCCGGATGGATAACTGCATGAGCTGATCCAAGCTATCAGGCAAGGGATATTGTACCAGTTGGTCCTTTATCTGGTTAGAAAGACCTCTTCGGTACTGGTGTCTCAGGGCTGGTCATTCCACTGGGTATCATGGGCCAACCTCCGAAACTCCGTACAGTAAACCTCAACTGGCCTTCGCCCTTGCTTAAGGATCGAAATCTGAGCCTCGGCTGAGGCCGTCTTGTCAGGGTCATCATACAACATGCCCAGTGCCGTAAAAAAAGCATCAACACTTTTAAGCGACGGACAGTCAGGCTGCAACCCATATGCCCAGACCTGTGGGTCTCCTTGTAGCAAGGAAATCACTATGCCCACCCGCTGAATCTCCGACCCAGAAGACTGAGGCCTAAGCCGGAAGTATAGCTTGCAGCTCTCCTTGAAACAAAAGAACTGCGAGCGATCTCCAGAAAAACGATCCGGGAGATTTACTTTCGGCTCCTTAACCCCTGCAGGTGCTGCTGCTGCGGGAGCTCCGCCAGCAGCCTGGGAGGTGTGCATTTTAATGGACAAATCATTAAATTGTCGAGTCAGGACCTGCACCTGATCGACCACCTGTTGCAACGTATTTTGAGGGGTATGCTCCATATTCCCACAAAATTTCAACAGGAGTATTAGGCTGCTGAATATGTTATGCACACCAGTGCCTGCAGGAAAGTACTGGTGTCAGAACTGTTATGCACTCCAGTGTCTGCAGGAATGTACTGGTGTTTGAACTGTTATGCAAAACAGATGGACTCACAGACAAACTGGGGGATATGACATAATGTACACAGAAGGTGATAGGGTAACAAAATACACACAAAGTGAACAGAGAAGCCCAGAGGCTAAGGAACTGGGTATCTCCCTTGTATTAGAACTGCTCAGATGGAAAAGCAAGATGTTGTGTTTTAATACGTAGAGAACCCGAAATGCTGTTGCTAAGGGCAACAGCAAAACCCTAAAGGGTTACCAACGGGTGTGGCAGTAAACTCCTTGGTCAGAGATGGAATGATAGACACAAGGAGAATCTCCACAATCCTAATTCTCACTTGCAGTGCACAGGTTTTAGCTTACTGCCACTAAACTGACCCCTGACACCTAGCACAGTGAGACAGGATTAGACAGGCAAGTCTTAGAATACAGCCGCAAACTTGCTAAGTTCACAGAGTAGTAACAGAACCCCAGCAAGCTAAACGACTGACTCCAGTCTTACTGCTAGGTCTGGATTGGCAGAGTGTAATACCAAATCCCCAGGCCTATTTGCAGTAAGCAACAAACAAATACAAAGCTACACAGTACTGGCTAACTTTCATGAACTGACTAACCAACAAAGATTCAGCAGCATCTGCTTACCCTGAAAAGAGGCCTTATAAAGCAGGTGCTGTCCACGCCCCACTCAGACCTCACAGACTGTGAGCACAAAAACCAGCACCGGATCCCCTGCCGTGCACAGAGCCTATAACCACTGCACAGCAAAAGACCTGAACCGGAGTATCAGCTGCGCTCAGCTTACACCACTAGCACTTGTCTCCCGGTTGCCATGACGACGTGGCAGCACAGGGCAGGAGACCCTAACAATTATAATCAGAAGTGCTGATAAAGGTGGAGCGATAGTGGTTCAGGACCTGCCTGATTATATTGCTGAGTGTAATAGGCAATTATCAAATGTTGACATCTATGAAAAATTGACACGGGATCCCACTAATGATTTCAAAATGGAGTTGGACAAGGTGTTATCTAGGGCGGTCACTAATTCTTGGATATCCAATGAATTATTTATTGCATTAAAAACAACACATCCTGTGGTGCCCCTATTTTATACCTTGCCCAAGCTCCATAAGAACAGTCAGACACCCCCTGGCAGACCAATTATTTCTGCCAGGGGTTCTTTATTTCAAACAATCTCAGTTTATTTGGATGCCTTATTAAATCCATGCATCCAGCATACTGTTTCATATCTCAAAGATACTAATGAGTTATTGATACGGTTGAATGCTTTAGGTTCACTTCCAGTAGGTACAGTATTTTGCAGTGCAGATGTTGTTGGGCTATATACGTGTATACCCCATGATTTGGGGATAATAGCGGTAGCTGCACTAATTGAGAACAATCCCCACTATGTTGGTCCACCTAAGGAATTGTTTTTAGAATTATTGTCTTTGGTGTTGACTAGGAACTACTTTTTTTTTTTTTCAATGGTGATTTCTATTTGCAGCGCCTTGGCTGTGCGATGGGGTCCAATGTGGCCCCATCGTACGCTAATGCGTTCATGTGTTGGATTGAAAAACCCCTTCTTTTGGACAGCCCCTTCAGTCATCAGGTCATTATGTACGTCAGGTACATAGATGACTTATTGATCGTGTGGGGTGGTTCTCAGGAATGTTTACGTGATCTTTTGGACAGCCACAACGCATCTTCTAGTGTTGTAAAATTTACTTATGATTTGAGTACAACTAATGTTAACTTTCTAGATGTCACCATTTCATGTAGTGATGGCCAAATTTGTACATCCCTATATGTCAAGGAGACGGATCGTAACACTGTCCTTAAAGCTGATAGTTTTCACCCTCCTTCATTAAAATATGGATTACCATATTCCCAGATGCTTAGAACACGGCGGATCACAAGTGATCCCTCTAAAATTGATGATGCTCTGGATGGCATGGTGTCTAAATTTAAACAGAGGGGTTATGATAATAAACTACTATTGGCTACCAAACAGAGGGTTTCACAAATCCCTAGGGAGGTCTCTCTTAAAGGTAAAACTTCTGTAGATGGTGACCAGCAAAGGATTCCTTGGGTCAATAGGTATACAGAGGCTAGTCACAAGACCAACAAGGAAATCAAAAAAATCTGGCCTATTGTTAATACAGATAAGGACCTCCCAAGCCTTCATAATGCTCGGATTATGCCAGCATATTCCAGGGGAAAAAATTTGAAAGATCTTTTAGTTAAGGTTGATGTGACGGAATTAACGAAAGTAAAATCTGTTCCACATTTTCTATCACGTAAACCCGGATGCTTCAGGTGCATAGGATGTGTTACCTTTCGCTCTATGCTGGTGGGAGATTTTATTTGCCATCCTAGATCGGGTAAAAAATATTCTATTAATTTTCCACTCACATGTACCTCACGGTACGTTGTGTATGTTCTGTCTTGCCCATGTGGTCTTTTCTATGTGGGTAAGACAGAATGTCAATTTAAAGAAAGAATGGCAAATCATAGATCTGCAATTAGAGCTGCTCTTGAGTCAGGTTCTAGTGATCAACCTATGGCTCGTCATTGTGCCCAATGGTCGCACAATATTGCTAGCATTAGAAGCAAGATAATTGACCATGTGCCGCCATCTATTCGTGGTGGTAATAGAGGTAGAAGATTGCTCCAGTTAGAAAGTCAGTGGATTTTTAGGTTGGATACACTGTCCCCGAAAGGGCTGAATGAACAGCATGGACTACACAGTTTTTTGTAGGTCCAGCTGGGCGTTAATAGGACGTCACAATTAATGGCTGATTAATAGTGGGTGCTTGGTATATGCTGTTTGCTTTTAATGGAAACATCAATAAAAAATATAAGTAAATATTTATATTATAGTTGGATTCTATTATAATGAAATTACCTTGGGGATGGTTCTGGACATATAACGATGCCAGTATGTGTTTTATGATGTGTTGGATCTCAGTTTGTCTAGAGTGTCTCACGGAGTGTGTGTTTTTTATATTTTATGTATATATATCTTTTTTTTGTAATTTTTGTAATCTTATTTTTTTATCTGTATTGTTAATATTTGCTCATGCGATTGGGTTGCATCGTAATATCTATGCTCTGTCTTGATCATAGATGAGATGCCTCACCTGCATGAAGCCGTTTTTGTTTTGTTGTTTGGTTGCCCTGGCAACGTCTATGTGAGCTCGTCCCTCCCCGCGGGCGCCTTCCGATGACGTCGCCCGCTACACGGAAGCCGCTGCACAGTGTGTGAGAGCAGCGGTCAGCGTGGTGTTCGGATCGGAGGGCAGAAACGCAGGTGGGGTGAGTTAATTTTAATTGTATATGTGGGAAGTCTCTGTGAGGGTATATAATGTTTGTTGGTTTTGTATTGTACATCCCTGACGACGGGCGGACGCCCGAAACAATTGTAGGATGTCTTTTCAATAAAGAAAGTTGATTGAACAGTCTCCAGAGTGCCGCCCATTCTCCTATCTATATATAGATAGATAGATAGATAGATAGATAGATAGATAGATAGATAGATAGATAGATAGATAGAGATAGATATATATGTAACAATGCATGGTCCAATGCACGGTACTCGTACAAAATATTCTGGCACAGGTACACTTGTTCTTAACTAACGCTTTCTTAATATTGACATGCAGAATACTTAAGTGTCTGTAAAATCACGGCGCTGATGTACAGGCGGATTTACAGAGGAGACCTTGCCCTACAATCCCGGAGACCAGTCGCAGCTAAATCAGAGAAGATGGCGCCCAGTGTCTCAGTCAGGGAGTGAGGGAGAGTGTGAGGCAGCTCCAGGATGGGAACACCAGCAGTAGATGGTGCCCGAAGCCGGGAGAGGTGCCACAGGTCAAGCGCCTTTTCCCCTATGCTGGTCCTCACCCCCTCGTACTATGGAGTCTTAATAAAGAGGATATTTACATATCCGACCTGTACTCCTATGCCCTGGTGGATATAGTGGGGTCCCTGCTCTGTGAGCGTCTGTGACCGTGTGCCTAGAGCCGGAGCGTCTCCGCCGCAAGTACCTGGGAACAGAGCCAGCGGGAGTATGGGATGCCCCTGGGGAGGTGATGGAGCCGCAGCACAGAATGTCACCGTGACATGTAAGTGCTGCGGCCCTTGAAGTCTTCTAAAAGCTTTTTCAGGGCTGCCCAGTGCAGCCCCCTGTTAAGTGACCTGTTTCTGCAGGCACCAACTGGAAACTGAGCTCATAGTGCCTGGAGGCGGAGTTATAGTGGAGGCCCCAATGTATCCTGGGACAGTCTAAAGCTTTAGCCTGTTGGTGTCTAGATCAAAATCCATCTCTACACTCCAATGTTTCCCTGTGGAAACCAATGTACCCCGCTGCAGAAATAATGAATAGCTAAGTCTTTCTTAATATTGAAACCAATGAAATCGTATGTACTTTAATTGAATATTGTAGAAAACAAAAAGCAAATGTAATGTTTCTAACTTAAAATCAAGTCTAAACAATTCTCATTTCAAAGCAATGTATTAACTTGAAAATTAAATAAATAGTTTTTCACCAAAATAAGGTTTCATGCCCACTGATATTTACTGTATTACAAATGTATTACTAGTACTAAAAATACTGAAACACATTTAGCCACTACAATATGGGCGACGAGTGGGATTAATCATCTGCAGTTTTAATGTTTGCATACATAAAATCCATTTGTCATCTGCTTCCTGGGGTAGGGAGTCATGACACCCTGCTTGCAAAGATCATGGCCTACGGGAAGGGCATGACCTCATGACACCCTCCCTACTTCCATCATTATGGGAGCATGCCCAGTGCTCTCAAAGCTGCTGGACTGCTTCCAGGCTCCACCCCAGACGATATCTATTCACCCACAGAAAGTGCTCCTTAAACCCGCCCCACCCAGCATCACGATCCTGACTGTAGTTCTCATATTGGGTGACTTACCTCTGTCATTTGTCCTGGATCCTGCGTCTTTTCTGCTCACTGGGATAAACAGCTTGCCAGTACCATGAGTTTCCCGAGTGCTGAGTTCTCTGCCTGGAAGGTAAGAGTTAAAGAGCTCCACCTGTGGTGATTATCCTTCTATGTAAATCTGAATTCAGCAGGTCTCTCTATGCTGTGCCTACACAGCAATCATTGTTGTCATTATACTATATGCCTCTCTGACTCCAGTGGTCACAGATACATTCTCCACTGTGCTCCGCAACCTGGAGTTTGGGCCTAAAAGCCAGCATCCTCTGTTCATTTGTATAAGTTCAGGCTTCAGTGTTCTTTCGGCCTGCTAGGCCTCACTCCACATCAGAGCCTAATCTGGAGTACTGACGTTACAGTGTCTGATCACCTGACCTGGAGCTGTAAAATCCTGTGCCAGCCTGAGACTCTCTGAATCACCTAACTCTGCTCACCAATCACCAAGGACCAGGAAGTATGTCAGGAGACTTGTGTTACAGAATCTGCCAGTTCCTTGTGTCACACAGCTCTGTGTGAGTGTCGCAGCTGAGCTCCCTAAAAGGTGACACTTTACTTTGGTTCCTGTAAAACTCTGCTCTTTCGCTAGCCAGTCTGGATTACAGTTGTGTTATCAGTTATATCCAGTATCAGTCTTGTCTTAAAGCCACAGCTGCAGTATTCTTTAGTCTCGTCTTAAAGCCACAGCCGCAGTATTCTTCAGTCTCGTCTTAAAGATACAGTCTTCAGTTCTTCAGCCTCGTCTTAAAGTCACAGCTAATCTTCAGCATTTCAGCCTCGTCTTAAAGTCACAGCTACAGTCATTGTTCTACTTACAGTTGCGTTTCCAGTTATATCCGGTACCAGCCTGGATTATAGTTGTGTTCCAGTATACCGGTACACAGCCCGGTTCACAGTGCGGTTCTCAGTCTCACCGGTAACCCACCTGGTTCTCAGTCTCACCGCTAACCAGTCCGGTTCAACGTCTTCAGCTCTCCTCAAAGTTCTGCGCAACTTCAGAGAACCTATCTCATAGTAACCCTGAGTCATAAACACATACTCCTGAGACAGTATATCCAGTTTATTCCCACCAATACATTTACCATCCTGTTATCAACACTAAGTCCCTGGTGATCCAGTGGTCAGGATACGGCTCCCTCTGCCGAGGCCCAGGTTTGATCCCCAGTCAGGGATTGCTCCTTACTACTTCTTCTCACCGATTCCTACAGACCAGCCAAATATACACATTCCTCCAGTCGCTCGCACAGACTTCACTAACACGCCGGGTTCACAAAAACCACAGTCATGACACCCCCTTTGGGACACTGTGGCCCACAGGTGGGGTGGTGGGATAGTACGCCCCCCCCAAAAAAAAAAAAACACCAGGACTGTCTGAACAAATGTGGGATGCTTCAGGGGTATACTGTTGGTCAGCCAAGGAACCGAGTACTGACATTGAAGTCCTCTCTTTCAACTAGGTGCCCCATAAAAGTTATTGCCTGGTGAACAGTGTGATCAGCAGAGGCAGAACTCTGGGAGGCAACGGAGTCATCTGCCGCCGGGCTCCTGCTCTGAAGGGGGGCTCTTCTCCCCCCATTCTGTGACACCATTGAAGTAAGTTAATTGATGGCTGCCGCTATCGCTTCACTATATGAAGTTACTTCTCTGACAATTACACATAACTTCATATGGTTAAAATTCTCATGCTTCCTGTACTGGAGCAAATAGCTCCATCAGTAAAGTGTCTGCTGACAGTGGGTTCTAATCCTGGGCAGGACTGCCAAGAAATGTGTGATTTAAAGTAAAAGACAATGAAGTGTATATATACAGTATATAAAAAAAATTCAGAACACTCCATACACACACACACACACACACACACACACACACACATACATTTATGCACACATACATACATATATTTGTCTAAATATAAGGGAGGGGGGCAACTGGTATGAACTTGCCTCCGGGCGACTGTGACGAACTTACGCCACTGGTGATCAGCATACAAAAAGCATGACACTGCAGAAAAATCAAGGAGTCTAAGGATGGAACGGGGGGGGGGGGGATCTTCCTTAATGTGAGACCCATAAATTCAGGGGCAACTACTGTACATGTGAAAACGGGAGCATTCTCTCTTTCAAAAAATGTGGCCCTGTAGAAGCTATTATCCAGTAATCACCCTATAATGTTACTGGAATTACAATAAACAGCAGTTTTCCATCGATCGGTGAGGGCAACAATTGTGCCCTATTGCCACCATACAAGTACATATACAGGTGTGGGTATCCAGAGCCGGCCATAGGCATAGGCAAACTAGGCAATTGCCTAGAGCAGGGGTCTTCAACCTTTAAGACAGTGTGTGCCACATAAAAAAATGAAACGAAGCCGAGGGCCACTAAGCTATACTGCGGTATTTAGAATCTAAATTTTAATTTATGATTGTAATGAGACCTTTTCTAGACTCATAAGACCATAAAAAAGACTTCAAAAGATAATTATTGTAATTTAATGAATGAAACATGGTCTACTTTACCTTTGTTATTATAATAAGTTCATATCAGTGGGAAACTTGGCATTGTTTTTGCTTGGCCAGCTTGTCGATGTTGGCATCAATGTTAGAAGTCGCTATGCGCAGAGTATTCTCAAGATGTTGGTCTGTAAGCACTGAACTGGACTCATACGGCAGTATCACTGGACTGGTGGGTATAATGTGGGCATGCTTTCACAATATTGCTGCTGTCTGTCTGTGATGGGGGGAGGGAGGGTATGATAGCGCCTATGTCAAGACATAGGTGCTATCATACCCTCCCTCCTCCCCATCACAGACAGACAGCAGCATTGTCAAAGCATGCTCCCTGCCATCTCTGCTCTTAATACTTAATACACCCCCTGCTGGGTCCCCCGCCACGCCCCCTGCCCTCAATACTAATTTATTCACTGCCATGCTCAGGCTGCCGCACCCCCGTCCCCGCCGCTCCCGCACGCCGGGTTCCTGCACTGCCCCCTGCCCTCAACACTTATACACTTTTATTCTCCTGCCGCAGCCCCCCCCCCCCCCCGCGCCGGGTCCCCGCCGCACACAGCCATGCTCAGGCTGCATACATGCTGCCGCACCCCCTCCGCTCCCGCCCGCCGGGTTCCCGCACTGCCCCCTGCTCTCAATGGTAACTTGCCGCACCCCCCCCAGCCGGGTCCCCGCCGCTCTCACCCACCTATTCAACACTGCAGGCGGAGGGAGACACAGGGAGGGAGACACAGTAAGGGTGACCAGACCACTGACCAGCCTAAGAGGAGCTACTCCCCTTCTTCACAGGCAACCAGTGACAGTGCGGGGGAGTCACATGACTCCGGGAAAGGGAAAAAAATATATATATTTTTTTTGTGTTCATATGTGCGCTGCGGGCGGGCGCGTCGGCGGGCCATGGAAACCATAGCAGCGGGCCACCTGTGGCCCGCGGGCCACGGGTTGAAGACCCCTGGCCTAGAGCATTTGATATGCTTAGGGGCATCAGCAGCTTCTGCTGATTAAAATGATATGCCTATATTCTGTGTGTAGCATTTCATATGCCTATATTCTGTGTGTAGCATTTCATATGCAGAAACAGCCACAGTCTCACACAGTATATAGGCATGCTGCATATCATTTTAATCAGTAGAAGCTGCTTGTGCATCCTAGCCACATAGCAATGCAAATAAGATGCATTTTCATTAAAAAAAGGTGCCCGACATTAGCATTGAGGCAAGATTTATGAGAACACATCTGTATCCAAGCAGAGGCAGAGGTCACAGTGTTAGTGGCAGTGTGAGTGCTGTGTGCATGTGAGTGGGTTGGTTGTGCAGTAGTGTTCGGAATATGTGTAAGGAGCATTATGTGTGTCATGTAAAAATGCATTAATAATGTGCAACATATGTGTAACAGGGTACTAATGTATGTGTGTCATTATGTGTATAGGGGCACTAATAATGTGCAGCAAATGTGTAGGGGGCACTATGTCTAATTATGTGTATAAGGGCATTAATAATGTGCAGGGACATTATGTGTAAGAGGGCATTAATAAAGGTTGTCATAATGTGTAAGGCACATTATGTTTATAAGGACATTAATAATGTGTCTCATGTGTAAGGGGCATTACTGTGTGGAATTATGTGTATAAATGCATTACTAATGTGTGGCATTATGTGTATAAGGTGCTCTACTATGTGGCATTGCGTATAGAAAGGGCACTACTGTGTCGTCTATTGTGAATAAAGAGCAATAGAGTGTGGTGTAATGTGAATAAGGAGCAATTCAGTGTGATGTAATGTGAATAAGAGACTCTACTGTGAGGAGTAACGTTTATAAGGTAAAGTGATACTACTGTGGGATGTAATATGAATTATGGACACTATCGCATGATAAAATGTGAATAAAGTTGCAGTACTGTGTGGTGTAATTGGAATTGGGGTTACTATTGTGTGGCCATGACCCTTGCCAGTAAAAACACACCCCTTTCTGGGCTGTGCGCCAAATGTGCGAACTGTTCCTATTTAAAATAGAGGGGGTACAAACACCAAAATAAGGACTGCTATGGGTGAGGGGTGATGGTGCTGGGAAAGAGGTGCAAGGTCAGAGGAGGAACCAGCGGTGGTGCTAGGGGGCACCAGCCAAAATCTTGCCTAGGGCAGCATATTGGTTAGGGCCGGCTCTGTGGGTACCATACTTGCCTACTCGGGAGATTTTTCAGGTAGTTCCCGGCGCACACAGAAGCAGGAATGGGAGATTATACCCAAGATTTGCAGACCTGCATGGAGCATCATTTAGGCCCACCCCTTTAAGCCTAGTGACGTGACAACCAGGCACCCGAAGTGGCCATCAGAATCTCCTATATAGGCTTTTTTCCGGAAAGGAAACCTTAAAAGTAGGTAAGTATGGTGGGCACGGACTTCCGCTTCCGGTCTCCGATGTGCGGCCGCTAGTCACCGGAGCTCCGGACCGCCGGCCACTCTCACCCCATTAACCACGGCTATTAAGCCTCACTAGAGAGATCCCAGCTACGGGAGACTGCTGGTGCCGCATCCCGCTGCATGGACAAGTATTTCCCTGTCATGTCCAGATCGCGAGCAGCGAAAGACAAACAGCAGGGGGGACCCTCCCAAAACAAGATGGCGCTGGACGCCGTCTCCAGACGGGGGCAGAGAGATCCATCGCCTCTCCCGGCAGAGGACGGCACCCACGAGACTGAGGAAGGGGACCGCTCTGACACTGACTCCCGCTCAGCAGGGACTACCAAAAAGGTACTGTGCAGCACAGCTCTGAACAGAGACATGATAGCTACAATTCAGGCTGCCATAGCCCCCATGTTAAAGGAGCAAACGGCTGATATAAATAAACAACTATCCCATCTCACACAAAAAGTCCTTAATGTGGAACAAAGACTGGGTGAGACATTTACAGATGTGGCAAATCTTAAAAAATCGACATCTCAGAACACCAAGGAAATACATATACTGCAAAATAAAATCCAAGACCTGGAGAATAGGTCTCGCAGGGGGAATTTAAGGATTATAGGCTTGCCAGAGACTGTCAAAGGTCAAGACCTATTTGATTTTATTAAATTGACTCTGCCAGAATTACTGCTGGTAAAAGATAGATGCTCTGACCTTATTATAGAAAGGGCTCATAGGCTTGGCCCTATGCGACCACAAGAGGGAGCCAGACCACGTGCAGTAATCTTTAAACCACTGAACTTTCTTCACAAGGAGTTACTGTGGACAGCATCGCGCCGACAGCGTCAGCTTTCATGGGATGGGCACAAGATATTAATCTTCCAAGATTACTCGGCGGAGCTCTCAAAGGCGCGGAGGGAATTTGCACCCATATGCTCCAAGCTTATACAAGATAGCAGAAAATTCGCTCTCCTTTACCCGGCGCGATTGCGTCTATACAATGGCTCCTCCTTCAAAGACTTTATGTCCCCGAAAGACGCAGAGGCCTACCTGATGGAGGAATCGACAGCAGACGCCTATGCCTCCAGAATGTCTGATTGTGAATGAAGCTTCTAATCTCCACATTTCCCAAAAACAAACTAAGATGGAATTGGGCATGCTGATGCAGCCACTGTGAGATGTCCGCTTCTTGAGAGCTACTGCAGGACATAAACCACCAAGCTCTGCAGAGATAGACTGAAAATACACACTAAGCGTATGTCCATACTGTTCCCCTTGCGGGCATTTCTAATTGCACTTAAATTTATATATTTCTGCAGTTATCTGTTTCTTAGATCAGTTCTGTTGCTCCTACTGACTAGATTTGCTAGATTAGAAACACCACTATCATAGTTACACACCCATCTCCCGTAGAAAGATTGCTATAAGCGCTTTAAGGGAATTCAGATAAGCCAATAACTTAATCATCACCTCTACAGAAGGGGTAGAGCCAATAAATTCATCCCCCTCTCAATCTCCCCCCCCCCTCAATCACAACCCCCCCCCCTACCTCCCCCCCCCCTCTCCTCCTCCACCTCCCCCCCCCTCCTCTACATTGAGAGAATGTCCATAGTCTCATAGATGAACAAGGCTCTTCCTCTTCTAAGCAATAGATATTAATTCTGCAATACATGAATAGTTTGGTGTGAGAAGCTCATAAATGAAGGTATGCCTTCGCAACACCATGATTCAGGTTGCGAGCCTGTAAAAGCGAAACGACATGGAGAAGACGCTTTTTTCCAGGTTAATTATAATTTGTGCTGTACCGGCACTATGTATGTCCTAATGGGGTGGAAACCCGGCGGCCGGAGTACCTGCCTTGCATAACCATAACTCTGGGTAACCGAGAGTTACTCAAAATGCTAGGAAGTTTAAAATGTGTTATATGTTGCATTTTATTATTTTTTGTTTTTTATTTCTTTTCTCCCATGTTGGCCACACCACAGGCCCAAGCCTTACCCCTGCCCTTGACCCCTCCAGACCGTCCTGCTATCTATAATGCTAGTCGATATATATGCTGTATTGAGCTTTTAAGGTGGATCGTTAGACCAGGATTTGAGGACAAGTGTAAAAGTTACAGTATAATGAAATACACTCCATGTATACTTTGGATCAATGTCGTTAAAAATTGGTAGCTGGAACGTAGGGGGTTTCAACTCGCCAAAAAAGAGAAAATGTGTGTTAATGTACTTACGTAAGCTACGCTTAGATGTAGTCTGTTTACAAGAAACCCATCTTATTCCTAGTGAAATGCTTAAGCTGAATATACTAGGATGGAAGGTTTTAGCGTTTGCCTCATATAATTCTAAAGCCAGAGGAGTGGCCATTATTGCGAGATCAGACATTCAGATGGATATCTCTGATATTGTGGCTGACGCATCAGGCAGATATATAATTTGTCAATTGCTATGTGACCAGATGAAGTTTGTATGTGCCTCGATATATGCCCCCAATGTATACTCGAAACCTTTCATGCAGAAACTAGTGACACTATTGCTTCCATACACACATATACCCATGTTTGCGTGCGGGGACATGAATTTGATCTCTGTGGCCCAGCTAGACCGACAGAACACTAGTGGAACCAAAATTAGAGTGCCTCGATTTGGGGTCCCACAGGTAGCGAAGGAGCTTCAATTAGTAGATGCATGGCGTGCGCTGCACCCAACTGACGGCGCTTTCTCCTGCCTTTCAGCGGCTACCAATAATTTTTCTAGAATAGACTATATTTTGATGTCCGCTGCCTTACTTCCACAAGCCTCTGAGGTAAATATAGAGCCGATAGTAATATCGGATCACGCGGTGGTGTGGGCGGACATTAAAATGCTTCCCGATAAAGGGAACTGTTATCGCTGGCGCTGTCCCTCATCCCTCAAATCCTCACAAACTCTACGGGACTTGGTGATTGGAACGTGGGAGAATTTCCTACAAGATAACATGGAGACGAAAGAGAACAATATAGTGCTATTCTGGCAAGCCTTTAAGGCAACGGTCAGGGGAGCCATTATTTCTCGCTCCACAGCCATAAAAAAGGAGGCACTCCGAGATTACTTAGCAGCTCAAGCGACGTTTACTTCTTCCTTTCAACAATACTCTTTATCCCCATCCCCAATCACTAGGGAAGCATACCTTACAGCTAAAAATCACTTTGAGGGAATATTCATTAAAATGGAGGCCTCTTATACCTTTACTAAAAACTGCAAATCCTACAGATTCGCTAACAAGTCGAGCAAATTATTGTCAAATTTATTAAATGGACAACGCACACCTTCTATAATATATCCCCTAAAAATGAAAGATGGAACTTTAACCTCCTCCGACACGCAGATAGCAGAAGTATTGTCGGAATTTTATGGCAAATTATATGCGGCCCCGCCACCGGCCCCTCCAGAGACATCCCCCTTTTGGGAGAACTTACCTGTTCCACAGCTTCCTTCTGAATTGGGAGAAACACTATTAGACGCTATAACTCATGATGAAGTATCTATCGCCATCTCCCAGCTTAAGGGGGGGAAGGCGCCGGGCCCAGATGGTTTCACGACGGATTTCTATAAACTATTAGCTCCACATGTTACCCACATTTTGGTTAAGGTATTTAACCACATATTAGACACAGGCGAAATGCCCTTATACTATAACACAGCCAATATCAGAGTACTACTGAAACCAGATAGAGACCGCACTGACCCAGGATCGTATAGGCCCATATCACTGCTAAATATTGAATATAAAATATTGACCAAAATTTTAGCATCCAGATTGAGCCGCACGTTGCCCATCCTCATTCATAGAGACCAAACGGGATTTGTTGCAGGTAGAAACCCGATGGCAAATGTGAGGAGGCTGCTGGCGGCGGTCTGCGACTCCCAGTGCACCGTGTCGAACACACCCAGAGCGCTCCTTTCTCTAGACGCGGAGAAGGCTTTCGACATGGTGCACTGGGACCATCTTTATGACGTGCTGGAACGTTTTGCAATACCGCAGTCCTCCCCTTTCCAGATACAGAGGGGCACCCGACAAGGCTGCCCTCTCTCCCCCCTTCTGTTTATACTGGCTTTAGAACCACTAGCGATATCCCTAAGACACTCTCCTCGGTATACGGGTATACGAATTGGGAATACTGACCTCAGAGTATCCTTGTACGCCGATGATATGTTACTTTTCTTCTCACACCCTGAACATTCTATACCTGTTGCGTTAGACATAATCTCAACATTTGGAGCATTTTCGGGGTATAAAATAAATATCAGTAAATCCGAATTATTGGTTCTCTCAAAACATTCCCCAAACCTACAAATTAGTACAGCAACACAGACCATCAGGGTGGTATCTTCTCACGTAAAATACCTGGGTATCCAGATACCAAAACGATTGGAGGATTTATATAAGCTAAACTTCACTCCGATCATTGCAAAAATGGCAAAAACAATGGAAAAATGGCAGGATCTACCTCTATCAGTACTTGGTAGAATTGAGGTGATTAAAACAGTGCTATTGCCAAGATTAACATATTCCATGCAGCTACTACCAATAAAACGGACCATGAAAGATATTAAACAATTTGACAGATTATGCTCCAGGTTTATATGGAGATCCAAAAGACCGCGTATAGCATCTTGGAAGCTAAAGAGGTCAAAAAAGGAGGGAGGTCTTGGTTTCCCTGACCTATTACTATACTCGAGAGCACTACTGATGAGGATAGCTATGGACTGGGCCTTGGAGCTCAATACATATGTAGATCACGACCTAGATTGCGCGCTATTTGCGCCATTCTCGCCAGGCGCTCTAATCCAAACAAAAAGACAGTTGTTACCAACACATATACGCACTAATATCCTGTTCAAAGATGTATATGAGACCTGGAATGCGGTATCTGCAAAAATTGACAGATTACCACATAGACTGGACTGGCTTCCACTATGGGGCAACCCTTCATTCACGCCGGGGCTGGAAAACCCGGTATGCCAGAGACTGATCCATAAAGGCCTCAGAATGGCATCTCAAGTCTTTGACCCGGGAGGCCAAGTAAAATCCCTTAAACGCTTAACCTCAGAATTCTCCATCCCACAAAATAGTATGTACGCCTTAGCACAGATTCAGCACTATGCCCATTCCCTGGCGGCGTCCACTCCCACAATACCCTCCAGAGACCCTCTACAACCACTCATCACTCAGTTTATTAGACATAAATATAAACCTAAACTCCTGTATTCATTATTACTAACACACTCTCCACATACTATACCCCAGGGACTACAAAGGCTATGGATAAGGGATATACCCTCTCTATCATCAGCCGATGAATTAGTCAAATATTATGAAACTACACTCCGCATAGTAAGGGCATCGGTCCTTCAGGAGGTTCACGTAAAGACAATACACAGGGCATATGTATCACAAAGCCAACGAGCGCACTATGTTGAGGATGAGACTGGTAACTGCCCGAAATGCGGGGCACTATCAGCTTCGATTATTCATAACATGTGGTCCTGTGGCAAAATTAAAAAATACTGGAATAAACTTGTACACTACGTGAATATGACCTTTCAGCTGTCTGTGACCTTGGATCCAGTGCCCCTACTTTTTGCCAACTTTGACAAATGGAACCTACCAGCTGATAAGAAACAACTTATACCAATCCTATCTCTGCTGGTAACAGTGGCAAAGAAAGTTATTCTTAACTCATGGATAGCCCACCACACCCCTACCTTGAGAGAGATTGACACACTAATGTTAAGATATATGTACTATGAAAGATATGAAATGCTAGGTGAACCGCACCACACAGGCAGTCAATTTTGGAAAAAGTGGGGAACCTATATAGAATCCAAATCAGATCCTGAACAGTTAAATATGTGTACAATTCTGGACTGCCCACCCCCAGCACAAATATGAAGAACCAAAATCATTAATCCCCATCCCCCCCCCCCCCCTCTTCTAGGCGGGTCCCAGGGGTTAGGATCCGAGGTCACATAGAAAACTCAGAGTACCTACTCAAATAAATGGATGTTCTTTGAACTATATATATTGTAACCACTATCCCCTAAGTTGTTGTATACATAAGCAGGACGGTCCTATCACCTTACCCCCCCCCCCCCCCACCCAACCCTCTCGGCCCCCCCCCCTTCCTTTTTTCAACACTTTACATTTTAAAGTATGCATTGAAAATGATTGTAAAGAAACAGGGTAGAATGGTTCTAAATAACCCAGCAAAAATGTATAAAAATGTTTATAACCTATGAAACTTACTGTTATAATGTTTGGACTTGATACCCTATATGCTTTTTTCGCCCTCTAACAAGGGCTTGTTGTCAATGTAATACTTGAAAAACCCAATAAATATATTTAAAAAAAAAAAAAAAAAAAGTATGGTGGGCACTTTTGCACTCTTTTAGTTATTGTTTGGTGATCCCCAGACAATATAACCCTGTGTTAAGAAAAATTGTGCCCTATCTTTCCCATACAGGCTCCTCAAACTTGGTGCAGAATTGTCTGAAAGAAGTGAGTCCGCTTTTTTAAAGCAGATGCTCATTTAGTAGTTTTTGTCTGGGGAAATCCAATTTTCCACAGATGGAGGGAGAACCAAATCCAGATTTCTCCCATGTTGTATCAAAAAAAAAAGGATCCCACTCATTTAACATGAGAGGTTTTATAGGTTAAAAAATTGTAGGCTTATAATAAGAATTTACTTACCGATAATTCTATTTCTCGTAGTCCGTAGTGGATGCTGGGGACTCCGTCAGGACCATGGGGTTTAGCGGCTCCGCAGGAGACAGGGCACAATAATAAAAGCTTTAGGATCAGGTGGTGTGCACTGGCTCCTCCCCCTATGACCCTCCTCCAAGCCTCAGTTAGGATACTGTGCCCGGACGAGCGTGCATAATAAGGAAGGATATTGAATCCCGGGTAAGACTCATACCAGCCACACCAATCACACCGTACAACCTGTGATCTGAACCCAGTTAACAGTATGATAACAACGAAGGAGCCTCTGAAAAGATGGCTCACAACAAGAATAACCCGATTTTTGTAACAATAACTATGTACAAGTATTGCAGACAATCCGCACTTGGGATGGGCGCCCAGCATCCACTACGGACTACGAGAAATAGAATTATCGGTAAGTAAATTCTTATTTTCTCTAACGTCCTAAGTGGATGCTGGGGACTCCGTCAGGACCATGGGGATTATACCAAAGCTCCCAAACGGGCGGGAGAGTGCGGATGACTCTGCAGCACCGAATGAGAGAACTCCAGGTCCTCATCAGTCAGGGTGTGCCCCTGACCAAGTAGCAGCTCGGCAAAGTTGTAAAGCCGAGACCCCTCGGGCAGCCGCCCAAGATGAGCCCACTTCCTTGTGGAATGGGCTTTTACTGATTTTGGCTGTGGCAAGCCTGCCACAGAATGTGCAAGCTGAATTGTACTACAAATCCAGCGAGCAATCGTCTGCTTAGAAGCAGGAACACCCATCTTGTTGGGTGCATACAGGCTAAACAGCGAGTCAGATTTTCTGACTCCTGTCGTCCTGGAAACATATATTTTCAGGGCCCTGACAACGTCAAGTAACTTGGAGTCCTCCAAGTCCCTAGTAGCCGCAGGTACCACAATAGGTTGGTTCATGTGAAAAACAGAAAACACCTTAAGGAGAAATTGAGGACGAGTCCTCAATTCTGCCCTGTCAGAATGAAAAATTAAGTAAGGGCTTTTATATGATAAAGCCGCCCATTCTGACACACGCCTGGCTGAAGCCAGGGCTAATAGAATCTTCACCTTCCATGTGAAATATTTTAATTCCACAGTGGTGAGTGGATTAAACCAATGTGACTTTAGGAAAACTCAAAACAACATTGAGATCCCAAGGTGCCACTGGGGGCACAAAAGGAGGCTGTATATGCAGTACCCCTTTTACAAACGTCTGAACTTCAGGCACTGAAGCCAGTTCTTTCTGGAAGAAATTTGACAGGGTCGAAATTTGAACCTTAATGGACCCTAATTTTAGGCCCATAGACAGTCCTGTTTTCAGGAAATGTAGGAAACGACCCAGTTGGAATTCCTCTGTAGGGACCTTCTTGGCCTCACACCACGCAACATATTTTCGCCAAATGCGGTGAAAATAAGATTTTACTTACCGATAAATCTATTTCTCGTAGTCCGTAGTGGATGCTGGGACTCCATAAGGACCCTGGGGATATAGCGGCTCCGCAGGAGACAGGGCACAATAATAAAAGCTTTAGGATCAGGTGGTGTGCACTGGCTCCTCCCCCTATGACCCTCCTCCAAGCCTCAGTTAGGATACTGTGCCCGGACGAGCGTGCATAATAAGGAAGGATATTGAATCCCGGGTAAGACTCATACCAGCCACACCAATCACACCGTACAACCTGTGATCTGAACCCAGTTAACAGTATGATAACAACGAAGGAGCCTCTGAAAAGACGGCTCACAACAAGAATAACCCGATTTTTGTAACAATAACTATGTACAAGTATTGCAGACAATCCGCACTTGGGATGGGCGCCCAGCATCCACTACGGACTACGAGAAATAGATTTATCGGTAAGTAAAATCTTATTTTCTCTGACGTCCTAGTGGATGCTGGGACTCCATAAGGACCATGGGGATTATACCAAAGCTCCCAAACGGGCGGGAGAGTGCGGATGACCCTGCAGCACCGAATGAGAGAACTCCATGTCCTCCTCAGCCAGGGTATCAAATTTGTAGAATTTAGCAAACGTGTTTGCCCCTGACCAAGTAACTGCTCGGCAAAGTTGTAAAGCCGAGACCCCTCGGGCAGTCGCCCAAGATGAGCCCCCTTCCTTTTGGAATGGGCTTTTACAGATTTTGGCTGTGGCAGGCCTGCCACAGAATGTGTAAACTGAATTGTATTACAAATCCAGCGAGCAATCGTCTGCTTAGAAGCAGGAGCACCCATCTTGTTGGGTGCATACAGGCTAAACAGCGAGTCAGATTTTCTGACTCCAGCCGTCCTGGAAACATATTTTTCAGGGCCCTGACAACGTCAAGTAACTTGGAGTCCTCCAAGTCCCTAGTATCCGCAGGTACCACAATAGGTTGGTTCATGTGAAAAACAGAAAACACCTTAAGGAGAAATTGAGGACGAGTCCTCAATTCTGCCCTGTCAGAATGAAAAATTAAGTAAGGGCTTTATATATGATAAAGCCGCCAATTCTGACACACGCCTGGCTGAAGCCAGGGCTAATAGCATCATCACCTTCCATGTGAGATATTTTAAGTCCACAGTGGTGAGTGGTTCAAACCAATGTGACTTTAGGAAACTCAAAACAACATTGAGATCCCAAGGTGCCACTGGGGCACAAAAGGAGGCTGTATATGCAGTACCCCTTTTACAAACATCTGAACGTCAGGCACTAAAGCCAGTTCTTTCTGGAAGAAATTCGACAGGGCCGAAATTTGAACCTTAATGGACCCTAATTTTAGGCCCATAGACAGTCCTGTTTTCAGGAAATGTAGGAAACGACCCAGTTGGAATTCCTCTGTAGGGGCCTTCTTGGCCTCACACCACGCAACATATCTTCACCAAATGCGGTGAAAATGTTTTGCGGTTACATCCTTCCTGTCTTCGACCAGGGTAGGGATGACTTCATCTGGAATGCCCTTTCAGGATCCGGCGTTCAACCGCCATGCCGTCAAACGCGGCCGCGGTAAGTCTTGGAACAGACAAGGCCCCTGCTGGAGCAGGTCCTTTCTTAAAGGTAGAGGCCACGGGTCTTCCGTGAACATCTCTTGAAGTTTCGGGTACCAAGTCCTTCTTGGCCAATCCGGAACCACGAGTATCGTTCTTACTCATCTCCCTCTTATGATTCTCAGTACTTTTGGTATGAGAGGCATTGGAGGGAACACATACTCTGACTGGTACACCCACAGTGTTACCAGAGCGTCCACCGCTTTTGCCTGAGGGTCCCTTGACCTGGCGCAATATCTGTCTAGTTTTTTGTTCAGGCGGGACGCCATCATGTCCACCTTTGGTTTTTCCCAACGGTTTACAATCATGTGGAAGACTTCCCGATGAAGTCCCCACTCTCCCGGGTGGAGGTCATGCCTGCTGAGGAAGTCTGCTTCCCAGTTTTCCACTCCCGGAATGAACACTGCTGAGAGTGTTATCACATGATTTTTCGCCCAGCGAAGAATCCTTGTAGTTTCTGCCATTTCCCTCCTGCTTCTTGTGCCGCCCTGTCTGTTTACGTGGGCGACTGCCGTGATGTTGTCCCACTGGATCAATACCGGCTGACCTTGAAGCAGAGGTCTTGCTAAGCTTAGAGCATTGTAAATTGCCCTTAGCTCCAGTATATTTATGTGGAGAGAAGTCTCCAGACTTGATCACACTCTCTGGAAATTTTTTCCTTGTGTGACTGCTCCCCAGCCACTCAGGCTGGCATCCGTGGTCACCAGGACCCAGTCCTGAATGCCGAATCTGCGGTCCTTTCATAGATGAGCACTCTGCAGCCACCGCAGAAGAAACACCCTTGTCCTTGGAGACAGGGTTATCCGCTGATGCATCTGAAGATGCGATCCGGACCATTTTTCCAGCAGATCCCACGGAAAGGTTCTTGCATGAAATCTACCGAATGGGATCGCTTTGTAAGAAACCACCATTTTTCACAGGATCCTTGTGCAATGATGCACTGATACTTTTCCTGGTTTTAGGAGGTTCCTGACTAGCTCGGATAACTCCCTGGCTTTCTTCTCCGGGAGAAAACATCCTTTTCTGGACTGTGTCCAGAATCATCCCTAGGAACAGTAGACGTGTCGTCGGAAAAAACTGCGATTTTGGAATATTTAGAATCCACTCGTGCTGTCGTAGAACTACTTAAGATAGTGCTACTCCGACCTCCAACTGTTCTCTGGACCTTGCCCTTATCAGGAAAGCGTCCATATTTCTTTTAAGAAGAATCATCATTTCGGCCATTACCTTGGTAAAGACCCGGGGTGCCGTGGACAATCCAAACGGCAGCGTCTGAACTGATAGTGACAGTTCTGTACCACGAACCTGAGGTACCCTTGGTGAGAAGGCAAATTTGGACATGTAGGTAAGCGTCCCTGATATCCAGTGACACCATATCGTCCCCTTCTTCCTGGTTCGCTATCACTACTCTGAGTGACTCCATCTTGATTTGAACACTTGTATGTAAGTGTTCAAATATTTCAGATCTCACCGAGCCGTCTGGCTTCAGTACCACAATATAGTGTGGAATAATACCCCTTCCCTTGTTGTAGAAGGGGTACTTTGATTATCACCTGCTGGGAATACAGCCTGTGAATTGTTCCCAATACTGCCTCCCTGTCGGAGGGAGACGTTGGTAAAGCAGACTTCAGGAACTTGTGAGGGGGAGACGTCTCGAATTTCCAATGTACACCTGGGATACTACGTGTAGGATCCAGGAGTCCACTTGTGAGTGAGCCCCCTGCGTGCTGAAACTCTTGAGATGACCCCCTACCGCACCTGAGTCCGCTTGTACGGCCCCAGCGTCATGCTGCGGACTTAGCAGAAGCTGTGGAGGGCTTCTGTTCCTGGGAATGGGCTGCCTGCTGCAGTCTTCTTCCCTTTCCTCTACCCCTGGGCAGATATGACTGGCCCTTTTGCCCGCCTGCCCTTATGGGGACGAAAGGACTGAGACTGAAAAGACTGTGTCCTTTTCTGCTGAGATGTGACTTGGGGTAACAAAAGGTGGATTTTTCAGCTGTTGCCATGGCCACCAGGTCCGATGGACCGCCCCTTTATACGGCAATACTTCCATGTGCCGTCTGGAATCTGCATCACCTGACCACTGTCGTGTCTTCGTCTGGCAGATATGGACATCACATTTACTCTTGATGCCAGAATGCAAATATCCCTCTGCGCATCTCGCATATATAGAAATGCATCTATAGTCAATAAAATCTTGTCCCTGTCAAGGGTATCAATATTTTCAGTCAGGAAATCCGACCAAGCCCCCTCAGCGCTGCACATCCAGGCTGAGGCGATTGCTGGTCGTAGTATAACACCAGTATGTGTGTATATACTTTTTAGGATATTTTTCAGCTTCCTATCAGCTGGCTCCTTGAGGGCTGCCGTATCTGGAGACGGTAACGCCCCTTGTTTTTATAAGCGTGTGAGCGCCTTATCCACCCTAAGGTGTGTTTCCCAACTCGCCCTAACTTCTGGCGGGAAAGGGTATACCGCCAATAATTTTCTATCGGAGGAAACCCACGTATCATCACACACTTCATTTAATTTATCTGATTCAGGAAAAACTACAAGTAGTTTATTCACACCCTACATAATACCCTTATTTGTGGTACTTGTAGTATCAGAAATATGTAACACCTCCTTCATTGCCCTTAACATGAAGCGTGTGGCCCTAAAGGAAAATACGTTTGTTTCTTCACCGTCGACACTGGAGTCAGTGTCCGTGTCTGTGTCTGTGTCGACCGACTGAGGTAAATGGGCGTTTTTACAAGCCCCTGACGGTGTCTGAGACGCCTGGACAGGTACTAATTTGTTTGCCGGCCGTCTCATGTCGTCAACCGACCTTGCAGCGTGTTGACATTATCACGTAATTCCTAAATAAGCCATCCATTCCAGTGTCGACTCCCTAGAGAGTGACATCACCAATACAGGTAATTTGCTCCGCCTCCTCACCAACATCGTCCTCCTACATGTCGACACACACGTACCGACACACATCACACACACAGGGAATGCTCTGATAGAGGACAGGACCCCACTAGCCCTTTGGGGAGACAGAGGGAGAGTTTGCCAGCACACACCAAAAACGCTATAATTATACAGGGACAACCCCTTATACAAGTGTTTTCCCTTATAGCATTTTTATATATGTAATCATATCGCCAAATAAGTGCCCCCCCTCTCTGTTTTAACCCTGTTTCTGTAGTGCAGTGCAGGGGAGAGCCTGGGAGCCTTCCTCACAGCAGAGCTGAGCAGGAAAATGGCGCCGTGTGCTGAGGAGAATAGGCCACGCCCCTTTTTCGGCGGGCTCTTCTCTCGGAGTTTGTGAGATCTGGCAGGGGTTAAATACATCCATATAGCCTCAAGGGCTATATGTGATGTATTTTAGCCATAAAAAGGTATTATACATTGCTGCCCAGGGCGCCCCCCCCAGCGCCCTGCACCCTCAGTGACAGTTGGTGACTGTTGGTGAAGTGTGCTGACAACAATGGCACACAGCTGCAGTGCTGTGCGCTACCTTATGAAGACTGAAAGTCTTCTGCCGCCTGTTTCTGGACCTCTGGACCTCTTCAACTTCGGCATCTGCAAGGGGGGTCGGCGGCACGGCTCCGGGACCGGACTCCATGGCTGGGCCTGTGTTCGATCCCTCTGGAGCTAATGGTGTCCAGTAGCCTAAGAAGCAAATCCATCCTGCACGCAGGTGAGTTTACTTCTCTCCCCTAAGTCCCTCGTAGCAGTGAGCCTGTTGCCAGCAGGACTCTATGAAAATAAAAAACCTAACTTAAACTTTTATTCTAAGCAGCTCAGAAGAGCCACCTAGATTGCACCCTTCTCGTCGGGCACAAAAATCTAACTGAGGCTTGGAGGAGGGTCATAGGGGGAGGAGCCAGTGCACACCACCTGATCCTAAAGCTTTTATTATTGTGCCCTGCCTCCTGCGGAGCCGCTATATCCCCATGGTCCTTATGGAGTCCCAGCATCCACTAGGACGTCAGAGAAAATGTTTTTCGGTTACATCCTTCCTGGCTTCGACCAGGGTAGGGATGACTTCATCTGGAATGCCCTTTCAGGATCCGGCGTTCAACTGCCATGCCGTCAAACGCAGCCGCGGTAAGTCTTGGAACAGACAAGGCCCCTGCTGGAGCAGGTCCTTTCTTAAAGGTAGAGGCCACGGTTCTTCCGTGAGCATCTCTTGAAGTTCCGGGTACCAAGTCCTTCTTGACCCATCCGGAACCACGAGTATCGTTCTTACTCATCTCCTTCTTATGATTCTCAGTACTTTTGGTATGAGATGCATAGGAGGGAACACATACCCTGACTGGTACACCCACAGTGTTACCAGAGCGTCCACCGCTATTGCCTGAGGGTCCCTTGACCTGGCGCAATATTTGTCTAGTTTTTTGTTCAGGCGGGACGCCATCATGTCCACCTTTGGTTTTTCCCAACGGTTTACAATCATGTGGAAGACTTCCCGCTGAAGTCCCCACTCTCCCGGGTGGAGGTTATGCCTGCTGAGGAAGTTTGCTTCCCAGTTTTCCACTCCCGGAATTAACACTGCTGAGAGTGTTATCACATGATTTTTCGCCCAGCGAAGAATCCTTGCAGTTTCTGCCATTTCCCTCCTGCTTCATGTGCCGCCCTGTCTGTTTACGTGGGCGACTGCCGTGATGTTGTCCCACTGGATCAATACCGGCTGACCTTGAAGCAGAGGTCTTGCTAAGCTTAGAGCCTTGTAAATTGCCCTTAGCTCCAGTATATTTATGTGGAGAGAAGTCTCCAGACTTGATCACACTCCCTGGAAATTTTTTCTTTGTGTGACTGCTCCCCAGCCACTCAGGCTGGCATCCGTGGTCACCAGGACCCAGTCCTGAATGTCGAATCTGCGGCCCTTTCATAGATGAGCACTCTGCAGCCACCGCAGAAGAAAACACCCTTGTCCTTGGAGACAGGGTTATCCGCTGATGCATCTGAAGATGCGATCCGGACCATTTTCCCAGCAGATTCCACTGAAAGGTTCTTGCGTGAAATCTACCGAATGGGATCGCTTTGTAAGAAATCACCATTTTTCACAGGACCCTTGTGCAATGATGCACTGATACTTTTCCTGGTTTTAGGAGGTTCCTGACTAGCTCGGATAACTCCCTGGTCTTCTTCTCCGGGAGAAAACATCCTTTTCTGGACTGTGTCCAGAATCATTCCTAGGAACATTAGACGTGTCGTCGGAAAAAGCTGCGATTTTGGAATATTTAGAATCCACTCGTGCTGTCGTAGAACTACTTGAGATAGTGCTACTCCGACCGCCAACTGTTCTCTGGACCTTGCCCTTATCAGGAAAGCGTCCATATTTCTTTTAGGAAGAATCATCATTTCGGCCATTACCGTGGTAAAGACCCGGGGTGCCGTGGACAATCCAAACGGCAGCGTCTGAACTGATAGTGACAGTTCTGTACCACGAACCTGAGATACCCTTGGTGAGAAGGGCAAAATTTGGACATGTAGGTAAGCGTCCCTGATATCCAGTGACACCATATCGTCCTGGTTCGCTATCACTGCTCTGAGTGACTCCATCTTGATTTGAACCCTTGTATGTAATTGTTCAAATCTTTTAGATCTCACCGAGCCGTTTGGCTTCAGTACCACAATATAGTGTGGAATAATACCCCTTCCCTTGTTGTAGGAGGGGTACTTTGATTATCACCTGCTGGGAATACAGCCTGTGAATTTTTTTCCAATACTGCCTCCCTGTCGGAGGGAGACATTGGTAAAGCAGACTTCAGGAACTTGTGAGGGGAAGACGTCTCGAATTTCCAATGTACACCTGGGATACTACGTGTAGGATCCAGGAGTCCACTTGCGAGTGAGCCCACTGCGTGCTGAAACTCATGAGATGACCCCCCACCGCACCTGAGTCCGCTTGTATGGCCCCAGCGTCATGCTGCGGACTTGGCAGAAGCTGTGGAGGACTTCTGTTCCTGGGAATGGGCTGCCTGCTGCAGTCTTCTTCCCTTTCCTCTAACCCTGGGCAGATATGACTGGCCTTTTGCCCGCCTGCCTTTATGGGTACGAAAGGACTGAGACTGAAAAGACTGTGTCCTTTTCTGCTGAGATGTGACTTGGGGTAACAAAAGTGGATTTTCCAGCTGTTGCCATGGCCACCAGGTCCGATGGACCGCCCCTTTATACGGCAATACTTCCATGTGCCGTCTGGAATCTGCATCACCTGACCACTGTCGTGTCTATAAACATCGTCTGGCAGATATGGACATCACATCTACTCTTGATGCCAGAATGCAAATATCCCTCTGCGCATCTCGCATATATAGAAATGCATCCTTAAAATGCTCTATAGTCAATAAAATATTGTTCCTGTCAAGGGTATCAATATTTTCAGTCAGGAAATCCGACCAAGCCCCCCCAGCGCTGCACATCCAGGCTGAGGCGATTGCTGGTCGTAGTATAACACCAGTATGTGTGTATATACTTTTTAGGATATTTTTCAGCTTCCTATCAGCTGGCTCTTTGAGGGCGGCCGTATCTGGAGACGGTAACGCCACTTGTTTTTATAAGCGTGTGAGCGCCTTATCCACCCTAAGGTGTGTTTCTCAACTCGCCCTCACTTCTGGCGGGAAAAGGTATACCTCCAATAATTTTCTATCGGAGGAAACCCACGTATCATCACACACTTTAATTTATCTGATTCAGGAAAAACTACAAGTAGATTATTCCCACCCTACATAATACCCTTATTTGTGGTACTTGTAGTATCAGAAATATGTAACACCTCCTTCATTGCCCTTAACATGTAACGTGTGGCCCTAAAGGAAAATACGTTTGTTTCTTCACCGTCGACACTGAAGTCAGTGTCCGTGTCTGTGTCTGTGTCGACCAACTGAGGTAAATGGGCGTTTTTACAAGCCCCTGACGGTGTCTGAGACGCCTGGACAGGTACTAATTTGTTTGCCGGCCGTCTCATGTCGTCAACCGACCTTGCATCGTTTTGACATTATCACGTAATTCCTAAATAAGCCATCCATTCCGGTGTCGACTCCCTAGAGAGTGACATCACCAATACAGGCAATTTGCTCCGCCTCCTCACCAACATCGTCCTCCTACATGTCGACACACACGTACCGACACACAGCACACACACAGGGAATGCTCTGATAGAGGACAGGACCCCACTAGCCCTTTGGGGAGACAGAGGGAGAGTTTGCCAGGACACACCAAAAACGCTATAATTATACAGGGACAACCCCTTATACAAGTGTTTTCCCTTATAGCATTTTCACATATGTAATCATATCGCCAAATAAGTGCCCCCCCTCTCTGTTTTAACCCTGTTTCTGTAGTGCAGTGCAGGGGAGAGCCTGGGAGCCTTCCTCACAGCAGAGCTGAGCAGGAAAATGGCGCCGTGTGCTGAGGAGAATAGGCCCCGCCCCCTAAAACGGCGGGCTCTTCTCCCGGAGTTTGTGAGATCTGGCAGGGGTTAAATACATCCATATAGCCTCAAGGGCTATATGTGATGTATTTTAGCCATAAAAAAGGTATAATACATTGCTGCCCAGGGCGCCCCCCCCAGCGCCCTGCACCCTCAGTGACCGTGCTGACAACAATGGCGCACAGCTGCAGTGCTGTGCGCTACCTTATGAAGACTGAAAGTCTTCTGCCGTCTGTTTCTGGACCTCTGGACCTCTTCAACTTCGGCATCTGCAAGGGGGGTCGGCGGCACGGCTCCGGGACGAACCCCAGGGTGAGACCTGTGTTCCGACTCCCTCTGGAGCTAATGGTGTCCAGTAGCCTAAGAAGCAAATCCATCCTGCACGCAGGTGAGTTTACTTCTCTCCCCTAAGTCCCTCGTAGCAGTGAGCCTGTTGCCAGCAGGACTCACTAAAAATAAAAAACCTAACTTAAACTTTTATTCTAAGCAGCTCAGGAGAGCCACCTAGATTGCACCCTTCTCGGCCGGGCACAAAAATCTAACTGAGGCTTGGAGGAGGGTTATAGGGGGAGGAGCCAGTGCACACCACCTGATCCTAAAGCTTTTATTATTGTGCCATGTCTCCTGCGGAGCCGCTAAACCCCATGGTCCTGACGGAGTCCCCAGCATCCACTTAGGACGTTAGAGAAAAGTGCTTCAAACACAGACACAGTCTCAGTTCAGATAAGGGGGCATATGTAACAGGGTCCGAGTATGCCGGAGGCAGGTTTTTGTACAAGGCAAAACCATGCCGCTTTAAAAAACCCTCAGCGTTCAGCTGGCATCCCTTATCTCCGGCAAGCTTGGACCCTATTACATATGCCCCATAATGTATGCTAAATGGAGAGCATTTTTATTGAATACAGTACTTTGCACACATGTAAAATATGCTGCAGATGGCAGTTTAAAAACTGCTTGCATGTCTAAAGCGCTTATGTAACTCCTATATATTGCTCATTTCTATTTGGTGCGATTAGACACTGCATCTTATACAGTATGTGTAGTGAAAATCTTAAATATAAAATTCATTGGTCTGTTTGTTTGTCCGGTTACACATTAGAGACAACCCCTGCACCGACTGGGATGAAACCAACGCCAGGCCTGGTTTTAGGGGCATTAGGGTCTTGGTCAGACTTCCTGTTGGTGTACGCTGGGCAGAACTCTGACCCAGGGAGCCTGTTCTGAGCCTTCCACTGGATGGATTTGAAAGAAAACTTCACAGAGTGGTAACACCGAATCTCAGAAGACATACTAGAAGGTTGAGGGCCCAGTTGAACCTCCTGTTAGTGGGCAGAAATTTAACCCAGGGAGACTGTTCTTGGCCTCCATTGCATGGATTTGGATGAAAACTTCCCACAGTGATAACACTGGGTCCCGGAAGACATACTTAAGGGTTGAAGTTCTGGCCTAACCTCCCACTGGTGTACGCTGGGCAGAACTTTGACACAGGGAGACTGTTCTGGGTCTTCCACTGGATGGATTTGGATGAAAACTTTAATGACCTGAAATAACTGACTGAAATAACCATAAATCAATTAACTAAAATAACTGAAAGAAATGGAGGTGGAAAGACAAAAAATATTGTGTACCCAAAAGCCTTAGAATATCAACATTGAGAACAGAAGGAAAACTTTAATCCCATCAAGCAATGTAAAGTGATTATAAAACTGAACAGAAAGGAAAGCTGGGGATTAGGGGTACTGGCGACAAAAACCCCACCTAATTTTATTTTTATTTTGGTAGTTACATCCAACTTATTGATAACTTAATAACTTGAAGATGTAAATCCAGACAAGGGGGCAGATGTATTAACCTGTAGAAGGTATAAGGAAGTGATAAACCAGTGATAAATGCAAGGTGATATATTAACAGTTAGGAGCTGATTGGCTGGTGCGTGTATCACCTTGCACATATCACTGGTTTAATCACTTCCTTATACCTTCTCCAGGTTAATACATCTGCCCCAAGGTACTTCGGCTACTTGTATATATGACAGCGCTTTAAAAAAGGAAGAAACAAATGTCTTCTTAAATTTGACCAGCAGGTGTCACCAAATATCTTGGTAGGAGACAGAAGTTTTACCAATAATAAAACTACTGTAGATCATCGGATAGCGTTCATTAGGTCGACATACATTGGGTAGTCCATGTTTAGTCGACATGGTCATTAGGTAGACATGTACTAGGTCGACATGGAAATAGGTCGACATGAGTTTTCACAATTTTTTTCATTTTTTTACCTTTTTCATACTTAACGATCCACGTGGACTACAATTGGGAACGGTAACCTGTGCCGAGCGCAGCGGTAGCGGACCGAGGCACCTTGCCCGAAGCATGGCAAGCGAAGCGAGCCATGCGTGGGGACACTGTGCACTAATTGGGGTTCCCCATCACTTTACGAAGAAAACGACACCAAAATCAGTAAAAAAAAAAAATCATGTCGACCTTTTCCCATGTCGACCCAATGACCAAACGTGGTTGACCCAATGTATGTCGACCTAATGCATGTCGACCTAATGAACCACTCCCAGCTCATCCTAGGAGTTTGCAATCAGAGGGACAAGTGTTGCCAACTTATGTTGTTTCATTTGGGATGGTGAAAGCTGTATTTAATATTGTGCCTTTGCTTAAACGTTTAGCTATTATTTTAGTGGAAGATGATTATCATTATTGTTTATTTATAGAGCAGTACTTATTATACACATCAAAAATTATTGCATGATTGTTGGAAATTTAGCCGCAAGGGCACAGAGTTTAATAGAATTTAATTTAATAGCCCACAACATGGAGGATGAGTCACCAACCTGACAGCAGTGTGTGATGAGTTATTAAAGCCATACATCACTGGCATTTCTATGTGTTTCCTGCATGTTTGTTGGGAAAAAAAACTGGCATTGGGAAAAACAGAAATAAAATCCAAACATTAAGCGTTGTGAAATATTACTTTGCAATTTTATGTACATACCCTGTCAAACAATGCAAACAGCTCCCTCAAAACATCAGACACTGGTAACTTAAGGTGGCTGGCAAATTCTTCAAGTCCAATTCTTCCTCCTTTTGTCATGTCAGCAATGGAAGCAAAAACCTCTAACTGGTCCTTAAAGTTATCCCATTTTAGGCTGAAACGTGCACAAAATACAGCATATATTTAGATGGTTGGTAAACATAAACTTTGTGTTATGCAGTTATCAGTCCTGCATACAGGGCCGGCCCAAGGACACATTTTTTGGTAAGCGTATAAATACTTTTGCAACCCCTTAAGTACTTGAAAAAAATGAAGGGGGCATAAATTTATGGGAAAAGCCCCCTGCACATTATGCCCACAGTTGTAGTGCCGCATCCACATTATGCCAACAGTTACAGTGCCCAATACACATTATGACACGGTTGTAATGCCCCTTACACATTAATTTATGGGAAAAGCCCAGTTGTAGTGCCCCATCCACATTATGCCAACAGTTGCAGTGCCCAATACACATTATGCCACTGTTGTAGTGCCCCTTACACATTAATTTATGGCCAATTATTACTCAATAAGCCCCATATGCAGTGCCTGACCGGGGACTCACAGAGCAGGCAGTGGTGTAGGTGTCGAAGCGCTGTGCCCAGCACTAAAGTAGTGTGAAGAATCTCAAAATAAACTAACGCTCCCAACATTTATTTCTAAAGCAATCACCTTGCCTTGTGGGACTGTCATGTATGTGTATCAGAAGCTTTGTGCAGGCACTAATGATAACAAATGCGGTGACCGGCATAAACTCAATGGGCTGAACATGTTTCCGCTTGCACACACATGAACCCGCGCATTAGTTGATCGGATACTTGCATTAGCATAAAGTAATAAATCAGATTATGGCCCTCATTCCGAGTTGTTCGCTCGCTAGCTGATTTTAGCAGCATTGCACACGCTGGGCCACTGCCCTCTGGGAGTGTATCTTAGCTTAGCAGAATAGCGAACAAAAGATTAGCAGAACTGCTAATAAATAATTATTTGCCGTTTCTGAGTAGCTCCAGACCTACTCACAGATTGCGATCAGCTCGGTCCGTTTAGTTCCTGGATTGACGTCACAAACACGCCCTGCGTTCGGCCAGCCACTCCCCAGTTTCTCCAGACACTCCCGCGTTTTTCCCTGGTACGCCTGCGTTTTTTAGCACACTCCCGGAAAATGCTCAGTTACCACCGAGAAATGCCCCTTTCCTGTTAATCACTCACCGATCAGCAGTGCGACTGAAAAGCGCCGCACGAGCAACAGCAAATCTACTAAGTTTTGTGTAAAATAACTTGGCGCATGCGTACCATGCGCATTTAGCAACAAATCGCAGCATAGCGAAAACCGGCAACGAGCGAACAACTCAGAATGACCACCCATGTCTGCTGCCTGCAACTACAGCCACTATGCGTGCAACTCAGAATCAGTCCAGTGCTCTTTGGCTCGAGAGGTTGTGCAAGTCTTTGTTAACCACTCTATAAAGTGGTTTTAAAATGGTTAAGCTTGATATACAATATTCACCTACAGTATTAAATTAGCATATACTCTTATAATTTTCACAATTCTTTATATTTGTTTATCCTTTCTCCATTGCAATCCACCACTGCTTTATTGTGTAAGGAAAGCTACCGGGACCCTCTTACAACCAAGAAAGGATTTATGGTGCTGTTGTATCGAGCAGTCTATTAACTCACTTGAGTGGAGTCTACCAGCTGCCAATAGTTCCAACTGATGTGGATTCTATAGCATGCAGTCTACCAAGTGATGTGGATTCTATAGCATGCAGTCTACCAAGTGATGTGGATTCTACAGCATGCAGTCTACCAAGTGATGTGGATTCTACAGCATGCAGTCTACCAAGTGATGTGGATTCTATAGCATGCAGTCTACCAAGTGATGTGGATTCTATAGCATGCAGTCTACCAACTGATGTGGATTCTATAGCATGCAGTCTACCAACTGATGTGGATTCTATAGCATGCAGTCTACCAAGTGATGTGGATTCTATAGCATGCAGTCTACCAAGTGATGTGGATTCTATAAAATGCAGTCTACCAACTGATGTGGATTCTATAGCATGCAGTCTACCAAGTGATGTGGATTCTATAGCATGCAGTCTACCAAGTGATGTGGATTCTATAGCATGCAGTCTACCAAGTGATGTGGATTCTATAGCATGCAGTCTACCAAGTGATGTGGATTCTATAGCATGCAGTCTACCAAGTGATGTGGATTCTATAGCATGCAGTCTACCAAGTGATGTGGATTCTATAGCATGCAGTCTACCAACTGATGTGGATTCTACAGCATGCAGTCTACCAAGTGATGTGGATTCTATAGCATGCAGTCTACCAAGTGATGTGGATTCTATAGCATGCAGTCTACCAAGTGATGTGGATTCTATAGCATGCAGTCTACCAAGTGATGTGGATTCTATAGCATGCAGTCTACCAAGTGATGTGGATTCTATAACATGCAGTCTACCAACTGATGTGGATTCTATAGCATGCAGTCTACCAAGTGATGTGGATTCTATAGCATGCAGTCTACCAAGTGATGTGGATTCTATAGCATGCAGTCTACCAAGTGATGTGGATTCTATAGCATGCAGTCTACCAAGTGATGTGGATTCTATAGCATGCAGTCTACCAAGTGATGTGGATTCTATAGCATGCAGTCTACAAAGTGATGTGGATTCTATAGCATGCAGTCTACCAAGTGATGTGGATTCTATAGCATGCAGTCTACCAACTGATGTGGATTCTATAGCATGCAGTCTACCAACTGATGTGGTTTCTATAGCATGCAGTCTACCAACTGATGTGGATTCTATAGCATGCAGTCTGCCAACTGATGTGGATTCTATAGCATGCAGTCTGCCAACTGATGTGGATTCTATAGCATGCAGTCTACCAAGTGATGTGGATTCTACAGCATGCAGTCTACCAAGTGATGTGGATTCTACAGCATGCAGTCTACCAAGTGATGTGGATTCTATAGCATGCAGTCTACCAAGTGATGTGGATTCTATAGCATGCAGTCTACCAACTGATGTGGATTCTATAGCATGCAGTCTACCAAGTGATGTGGATTCTATAGCATGCAGTCTACCAAGTGATGTGGATTCTATAAAATGCAGTCTACCAACTGATGTGGATTCTATAGCATGCAGTCTACCAAGTGATGTGGATTCTATAGCATGCAGTCTACCAAGTGATGTGGATTCTATAGCATGCAGTCTACCAAGTGATGTGGATTCTATAGCATGCAGTCTACCAAGTGATGTGGATTCTATAGCATGCAGTCTACCAAGTGATGTGGATTCTATAGCATGCAGTCTACCAAGTGATGTGGATTCTATAGCATGCAGTCTACCAACTGATGTGGATTCTACAGCATGCAGTCTACCAAGTGATGTGGATTCTATAGCATGCAGTCTACCAAGTGATGTGGATTCTATAGCATGCAGTCTACCAAGTGATGTGGATTCTATAGCATGCAGTCTACCAAGTGATGTGGATTCTACAGCATGCAGTCTACCAAGTGATGTGGATTCTACAGCATGCAGTCTACCAAGTGATGTGGATTCTATAGCATGCAGTCTACCAAGTGATGTGGATTCTATAGCATGCAGTCTACCAACTGATGTGGATTCTATAGCATGCAGTCTACCAAGTGATGTGGATTCTATAGCATGCAGTCTACCAAGTGATGTGGATTCTATAAAATGCAGTCTACCAACTGATGTGGATTCTATAGCATGCAGTCTACCAACTGATGTGGATTCTACAGCATGCAGTCTACCAAGTGATGTGGATTCTATAGCATGCAGTCTACCAAGTGATGTGGATTCTATAGCATGCAGTCTACCAAGTGATGTGGATTCTATAGCATGCAGTCTACCAACTGATGTGGATTCTACAGCATGCAGTCTACCAAGTGATGTGGATTCTATAGCATGCAGTCTACCAAGTGATGTGGATTCTATAGCATGCAGTCTACCAAGTGATGTGGATTCTATAGCATGCAGTCTACCAAGTGATGTGGATTCTATAGCATGCAGTCTACCAAGTGATGTGGATTCTACAGCATGCAGTCTACCAAGTGATGTGGATTCTACAGCATGCAGTCTACCAAGTGATGTGGATTCTATAGCATGCAGTCTACCAAGTGATGTGGATTCTATAGCATGCAGTCTACCAAGTGATGTGGATTCTATAGCATGCAGTCTACCAAGTGATGTGGATTCTATAGCATGCAGTCTACCAAGTGATGTGGATTCTATAGCATGCAGTCTACCAAGTGATGTGGATTCTATAGCATGCAGTCTACCAACTGATGTGGATTCTACAGCATGCAGTCTACCAAGTGATGTGGATTCTATAGCATGCAGTCTACCAAGTGATGTGGATTCTATAGCATGCAGTCTACCAAGTGATGTGGATTCTATAGCATGCAGTCTACCAAGTGATGTGGATTCTATAGCATGCAGTCTACCAAGTGATGTGGATTCTATAACATGCAGTCTACCAACTGATGTGGATTCTATAGCATGCAGTCTACCAAGTGATGTGGATTCTATAGCATGCAGTCTACCAAGTGATGTGGATTCTATAGCATGCAGTCTACCAAGTGATGTGGATTCTATAGCATGCAGTCTACCAAGTGATGTGGATTCTATAGCATGCAGTCTACCAAGTGATGTGGATTCTATAGCATGCAGTCTACAAAGTGATGTGGATTCTATAGCATGCAGTCTACCAAGTGATGTGGATTCTATAGCATGCAGTCTACCAACTGATGTGGATTCTATAGCATGCAGTCTACCAACTGATGTGGTTTCTATAGCATGCAGTCTACCAACTGATGTGGATTCTATAGCATGCAGTCTGCCAACTGATGTGGATTCTATAGCATGCAGTCTGCCAACTGATGTGGATTCTATAGCATGCAGTCTACCAACTGATGTGGATTCTATAGCATGCAGTCTACCAATTGATGTGGATTCTATAGCATGCAGTCTACCAACTGATGTGGATTCTATAGCATGCAGTCTACCAACTGATGTGGATTCTGTAGCATGCAGTGCCAACTGATGTGGATTCTACAGCATGCAGTCTGTCAACTGATGTGGATTCTATAGCATGCAGTCTACCAACTGATGTGGATTCTATAGCATGCAGTCTACCAACTAATGTGGATTCTGTAGCATGC